>NC_041345.1:25968470-26085970 GCF_004354835.1 Perca flavescens | reverse complement strand
GTCATCTTTAGTCATTCACATATCTTTTTTTTTTTAGTCAAGTTTTAGTCGACTAAAAGTCTCGTCATTTTAGTCTAGTTTTAGTCAAAAGAGAACTCAATATATCTTAGTCAAGTTTTAGTCAAAACATTTTAGTCTTTTTTTTTTTAAATAACAAATTATTTCTGATAACCATTTCAGTCAAATGGTTATATAAAAATAAATTATATAAAGTTATATAAATATTGAGCCTCTTCCTTATTTCACCAGTAAATTCCTGTTAAACGACAAAAACAACCACTGAATGGAAAAAGGGTATTTTACAATAACATTGAACGCAGCACAATGCTGGCGAGGCGAGTTTGAAGTGAACGCAACATATGTGTTGTTTTTCAGACAACAGCAGCTGCAGACTGTCGTACGTCCCCCGGTTGGAATCCTCTCCAGTGAAATACAGACAAACTTTTACACCGTTTAGCTGTTAGCATTTTAACCGTGTTTACTCCAGCTGCTAGCTAACGGTAGGCTAACGTTACCTGCTGTCAGGTGTAGTGTTAAATATCTAACGGTAGGCTAACGTTACCTGCTGTCAAGTGTAGTGTTAACTATCTAACGGTAGGCTAACGTTACCTGCTGTCAGGTGTAGTGTTAACTATCTAACGGTAGGCTAACGTTACCTGCTGTCAAGTGTAGTGTTAACTAGCGTGACATGCGGCGATGTTTCGGTTGCCTCTGACGTCCGTTTAGGAGCATTAGAGAGAAGCGCAGTCATTTAATTGGCACCAAAATCCGCGTTGCTATTCGGTCCAGTAGATAACGGTCGTTAAGGCAATGGGTCTCGGTAACCAACCCTAGTAACAGCTGAATATTCAATCTCATGATGGAAAAGTAGAGACGATTGTAGACGAAAATGAAGAGGGATTTTATCTTAGTTTTCATTTTATGCAAAACATTTTAGTCTCGTCTTTTTTTGTCAACAATAATGCATGTTAATTTAGTCTTAGTCAGCGTTTTTAGACATTGGCGCAGTCTCGTCATCGTCTCGTCTTAGTCATGGAAAAAAAAAGGTCGTTGACGAACATATTTAGTCTTGTCTCATCTGACGAAATTAACACTAGTGTGTGTCTGCACCAATCACCAAGGCAAATTCCACATATGTGCATCTTGATGTGGCAATAAATTCCTTTCTGATTCTGATGTTGTGTTGTCCCTCAGCCTCCGGTCCTGAACAAACTCCGACAGATGATACTGGAGCTACTGAAGACCCAGAGGACGACAACCCTGAGGACCCCAGGTCTAACACTCATTCAAACTCCAACCAGCATGTATACCGGAGTATCAGCAGTTTATTTAAAGGACACGTAATGTTCTGCTGGCTGCATCGAGGCCCCTAGCTTACTAAAACCCGTCTCAAGTAAAACGTGTGCTGCATAAAGACCTGCACATACCAGAAAATGGTACAGCACGAGTTTTAGTTCCAAAAGCTGGGTGGTGGTTACTATTGTAGCTGGTGAGCTAACCACTAACTGCTAGCTAGCTGCAAAGTGCTAGTGCTAGTCTGTCACAAAAGCTCCAGAGCTTCTCTCTGTTTGCTACTGGGCTGTTTTTTCAATTGGCTTTTCTCAGTTTTGTACATCATTCGATTCAAGATTTGTTATCTGAGCTGGCACGCTTGCCAACTGCTTGCCAACTGCTTGCCAACTGCTTGCCAACTGCTTGCCAACTTTCAGTTAGCAAGCTCATTAGCACTGTCGCTAACGAGACATTCACACAGTTTTTTTTTTTTCCAAGTATTTGTAACATTGACTCTTTTCTCTTAGCTGTCTGCAAATCATTCTTCTTATGAGGAGCGCTAGTTTTTAGGAGGTTAATAAAAAGAGGAAGCTAACACAGCTAATTATCTGTGGCCCGGGGCAAGTAAAACTCCACGTAGGGCAAGTAAATATAACAACTCCACTCCACCCCCCCACCTGCCCAGGGAAAAAACAACAACAATTTGTATAGGGTTCCAGTAAAAATGGCCTTGGGGCCATATGAAAAAAAACCTTAACATTTAACCCTGAAGTGTAACTTCTTTTTTGTCCCTTCTCAGGCACCCAGGCATCACCAGCGGCCTGGTGAAAGGAGCTCTGTCTGTAGCTGCTTCCGCCTACAAAGCTCTGTTCACAGGACAAGGCCCCACACAGGTCAGCTAGCACTTCATATCTACTCATCTTATGTCATTCCTCACGCTGTTAAGTAGTTCACGCTCCTCTTAAAGTAATAAAAATAGGGATGTCCCGATCAAGTTTTTTTATTTTTTTTACCAAGGCCAATCCAATTTTTTCTGTAAAATATTTTCCTGTTTCTGTAAATTATGGATACCTGTGCTCATGGCATCTAACAAAAAATGGCTTCAGGGTGACATTTACAATATTTTTAGGAGCACTTTGAGGCACATAACTCTGTCTCGAAAACAAGTGGCTGGGTTTGCTGGAGTATAAGCTTTCCAACATTCAATATAGCAGGGCAGTGGTGCCTAACCTCGGATAAAATAGCATACAGGACGGGCCTTCACACAGTAGTCGGCATTACACAGTTAGGGTTGGGCGTCGTTTCGATTTTAACAGTTCTGATTCCAATCCCGATTCTTTCTTTCCATTTCGCGGTTCTTTTCGCTTCTTGATTCAGATTCATTGATGGGTGGAGTTGCAACGGGTCACATGCTTATTTCACAGATAAGAGGACATTTTTTTATTTTGATTCAATTGGGATTTTCAATGTAAAATAAAGCCACACTTCCGAGCGCCGCTCACTGTGCTCCATGGCTGCAACACAACAAGCACCTGGAAGTACAGTGCATGTTAAATTTGGAACCGATGATCAGATTTGATACCAAAATTTCCAAACTATTCCAATAAAGAAAAGGATTCCATGGGGATCGTAATGTTTGAAACGATTCCTAGTTGGAACTGGCTCTCGATGCCCAATCCTAAATGTTAGTCGTAAACAGGGTTTCTTTCGTACAACCTTTTTATATTTGTGGTTTAGAAGAGGTTTAAAAGAACAGATCACCATCTTCGTATACATAGCATCTCTGTTACTACATCCACACAGCTCCAACGTGTGGAGAAATCCATAGCTAGGCTTGGCGCCTGATTGGACAGGCGCTGTTCAGGGGAGGGGTTTTAGCGAACGGTCATTTGTTCACTTGGTCTGGTCAAATGTTGCCAGGACATTTGGTTTTATAAAATCAGTAGCAGGTATCATGGACTGATTAGATGTCGTTTCTATGCAGCCTCCAGTGGACGCGTCCACTCAGGACACCATGATGGCCGTGCTGGTGGAGATGGGCTTTGGGGACCGGCTGCTGAACCAGCGGCTGCTGAAGAAATACAACTACAACCTGCTGGACGTGGTCAACGAGCTGGTTCAGATGACTGACAATGACTGGTACTCCACACGCTACTGACGAGAGAGAGAGGGGGGGAGAGAGAGAGAGAGGGAGGAAGACTAGTAGGAAGCGGAGAAAAGAAGAGCGAAGGAGATGAAACAAGAAATCATGGATGAAGAGAGAAGAGGAGGAAAGACCGGAGGAGAGAAATTCTTTTCTGCTCATCTACCTTTTGGCCATCCCTCCTCTGATTGGTCCAGTTGGTTGGAGATCATTCTTCTCTATGACCATATAAGGAGACCTTCCAGATAATTCTTTGGGTAATTGTACTAGAGCATCCAACACCCACTGTCTGTAGTCTTATGTGCAGCTTAGGTCTTGATAGCGGCAGGGCAGCTGCTTTGCATAGGAATTTAAGAGAGATGAAGAAAGAGACGTGTTCTTAACAAGTCTCTAAGGAGCTATGTGTAGTATTTAGCATTTCCCAAAATTAGGACTACATATCCCATGAGCCCCACTGCAGCCTGCAAAGAGGGCATTGCTCCATTGGTTTTGAAAAGCAAGGAGAAGTATAAAAGCTGATCAAAGTCGTCAGTAACAGTAAATATGTGTATTAATGTGACACAGTATGCTAACGTGAGCTTGTGTTACCTTCATATACTCAACAGTTCCACTTCCATGCTGTAAAGTAATGAAACAGATTTGACAGCTAAGGAAAGATGCAGCGTAGTGGTTAGCAGATATATTCCCACATCAAAATAATCATGGTTATGATTTGTCGGCGTTGAAATGCTACACTACACATAGCACATTCCTGCTTTGCCCCTTTACTTGAGACACGGATGACGGTCGACCTTTCTGTTAAAGAGTAAGATCCTTTTTTTTTTTTTTTTTTTTTAAACATAAAAACATCCGTGATATTGCGTTCGCTAAACCCACCAGACTCCATGTAAATAAACAGTGACTTTAGCATCGTAAAATACACTTCATTCAAAGTCGACAGAAACAAAATAAAATCTATGAAAAGCCGTTGTAAGTCGTCTATCCACTTTTCCAACCACAACAACTCTAGTTTTGTTTGAAATGAACACATAGTTTCTCGATTTACATGTGAAAATGTTTGTTCTATTCACGCTAAAAGTATTGTTTTTTTTAAATGGAGTCTGGTGGGTTTAGCTCTAGCGACTTTAGAGCTGTTTCTGGTTACACAGAAAAGGTCTCAAAGAGGTTTTAAAGGTCCATCTCTGTAGGGATCCTTTCCATAATGTTGTCAGACACTTAGAATATTAATCTGAGTCTGTCAGCGGCAAAACGAGCACTTTTAGTGGACCAAACTGACGATGCACATTTGTCCCATAGGGTAACATTGCAGCCTGGTCTGTGGCTGCTGGTTACAGGGTTCACTGTATAATACTGGACCAGTTTCTAAGATTGTTGTTCCTATCAGTCACTTACACACAAACACATAGGAACGTAGGGTCCAGGTTTAAATAACGGTAGTTACCCTTGAAGAACCCTCTCGTTCAGCTCGTGTGCTGACATGTATCGTGTGTGTGATCTACTGTAGCACCTGCCATTTCTACCGTTTGTGATCATTTAAATGGGTCCAGTGCTGGTGATGCAGGATGACATCACCAGCACTGTCCAATGAATGAGTTGCGTGTCAGTCCAAATGACTTCATGTTGGTTAATTTGTAACGCGCGCGAACATGAAACGGACCAGAAATAAAACGCAACAGTGTTGTTGTTTTTTCTTAGCCCAAAACTAAATATACCAAATTACTGGTATGAAAGAAACCGTAGATGATCCACTTAACTCTTTATTTGAAGTGCACCAAGGTTAAAGATGTTGAAAATGCAGATTTTCCTGACATTTTGTTCACTGTAATTCTCTTCTTTTTAACATCAGAGAGACAAACGGCTGCTTCAAGTGACTGTGCGTAGTTGAGGCAGATGGGGTGCGTTTAATGACTTCAAATAGGATTCGGCTTCAGTTAAGTTGAATCCCCTCAGCAAAGGTTAAAAGTATGCGTTCCTATCATTTTTACGTCATCTGTGCTTCTTCAAAGTGGTGTGAGGGCTGATAACGCCTCAAGGATGTGGACTCCTTTCAGAGCGCATAAAGAGCATGTACAGTAACGGTAAGGTCATTCCGAACTTCAACTGGAATCAAACAGTGTCACAATGTGAAAACGTGTTTTGTTTTTTTTCCCTTCACAAATGTATGAATATATATATATGTATATATATATACGGAACCTCCTAATTGGAAGCAATGACTATCAGTTGACTTCATTAGTTTAAGTTAAGATTGTTTAAGGTGCTTTTGCTTTGAATGCTTGAAGACTGATGCCTGTTTGGTGATGATGTTGTATTTTTAGGCTTATTGTGTGGTGGTTGAATTTGCTCTGCTGTATGTGTGTATGTGTGTGTGTGGGGTGTGTGTGTTAGTGTTTCCTTTTGGAAAAAGAAAAAAAAAAAAACGTTACCAGGTTTATCGCTTTTATTGTCTTTTATTTAATTTTTTTTTTTTTTTTACCAATGAGTGGACTTGAAGGATTTGGGGTTGGAGTTGAAAACATAATTTAATGAAACGGCATTCAAAATGGATTCATAGAATGCCAAAAATCGATTCATTATTAATTTTTTTTTTTTTTTTATTGTGTCTACTGCAATCACATGGTAAAAGTAACTACATTTACATGCTGTGAATTGTTTTTTTTGAATCGAGAACCGTTTTGGAATCAAAAAAACGATTTTGAATCGAATCTTGATCCCGAAAATCGATATTGAATCAACAAAACCTTCAGTTCAGATATGTGAATTCTGCGGGGGTTTTTTTTTTTGGCCGGCTCAAATAAGTCAACTAAAAATCACAGTCTTTAGTAATCCATAGAAACCAACTCTAAAATGAAGTTAAAAGGGATAGTTGGACATTTTGGAAACCTGCTCATTAACTTTCCTGGCCAAAGTTAGATATGAGAAGAAGGGACAATGAATTGCCCCCCGAAATGCGACTGAAACATATTATGGGCTGGGTTTTTTGTTTGGTTGTTTTGGAGATGTCCCTATGAGTTCATCTCCTGCCACCTACAGTGTACACAGTTCCTGAGCTAAACGTCACGTATCCCAGAGTTTCTTGTACATTTTGCATCATATTCACTCACCTAAATTACGCCACAGTCCCTTTAAAAGACATCAAGTGTTCTCCCATAGGTAGTTATTGAAACCCCGCTACACGTGTCTAATGCAAACTCCTGCGAGGTGAAATGGAACCGGGCTGAAAGTATGTGGGACTTTCACATACTGTACTGTATGTCGCTTGGCTTTATATTAACGTGAATGTGTTCCACGAGGGACGGTCAGGTGTAATATTTTCATATTGGGGTATGAATACAAGTGAAGTATTTATGGCGGAAGAGAAAAGCTGGATAGTTTGAGTTGTTTTTTTCTTTCTGTGTTGCACTTTATGAACATGGTTATGATGTACAAATGTGTCTCCAATTAAAGTCATCACACTAACGAGGGATTTGTGGTTCGTTATTTACCAGCTGTGTGTTTGTGTGTGTGTGTGTGTGTGTGTGTGTGTGTGTGTGTGTGTGTGTGTGTGTGTGTGTGTGGGGGGGGGGCTTGTTTAATTATATTCGTGGGGGGTCCAAAAACTCGGAGTCCAGTATACTTGTGGGGTCCCGACAGCTTTGTGGGCCCAAAATGCTGGACCCTACAAGTTTAAAGGGCTGTTGGAGGGTTAAGGCTTGGTTTTAGGATTAGGGATAGAATTAGGTTATAGTTAGGGTAAGGGTTAAGGTTAGGCATTTAGTTGTGATGGTTAAGGTTAAGGGCTAGGGAACGTATTATGTCAATGACTGGTCCCCACAAAGATAGTGCCACAAACCTGTGTGTGTGTGGGAAACAGGTGTGTAGTTGAGACCAAAATAAAGGCCGGGGGTCTGAAATGCTAGCACCATGGAGAACGATGAAAACACAACGGGCGACACCCTCGCACAACACCTGCATCTAATCACCTCTGGGTCCTATGTGAATGCCGCCTGACCAGGGCTCGACTGGGGTAAAATATCAGCCCTGGACTTTTGAGACCCAGACCAGCCCACCACAATCAGCCAGACACCACCCGTCCTTCCACTCCCCTTTTAACACATGTTCGTACATACCAGCCCCTAAGGCTGCCGCTTACACTTGATGGTGTACTCACTGAGTCAAAAAGGCAGCCTGGCTCTTGAATGGCAAAATGATTAATGGTGCTTTTCCATTACATGGTACCTACTCGCCTCGCTTCGACTCTACTCGCCTCGACTCGCTGTGCGTCCGTTTTCCATTGCAGATTTTAGTATCGCCTCAGCGTGGCTGGTCGTCATAGCGACTGCCGTGGGCGTGGCTTAGTGGCTTGCTTTTACATACCACGCATATCCCCGACGCATTTCCTGGTTCTCCGTCTCCGTAAACAACATGATATCAAAGAGATAGTTAACGTTTACTGCTCCAGATTTCCCACCGTGGTCACATATATATGACTCTAGAGTTGCTACTCGCTGCTGAGATAATCGCCGTCACTCTCTCACTTCTCCCTCGCTCACTAGCTCCCCACACACACACATACGGCGACTCGACACACACACATCACACATGCACACACCAGCGCACCAGTATAACCATCAGGCCACTTGTATGCTACGGAGAAAGCTCTGCGTGGAGCCTCCGGCAGCAAAAAAACACCGCTGGCTAAACTATTTAAAAATGCCGTCTCTCGTTAGCAACGCAGTGATCAGTGACGCTTCTTTCCGACCAATCAGCAGCCTGCAGGGTTTCACGTCACCTTCTCGGCTCGCCTCAGCTCGCTTGGAACCTCGACTGAGCAGGTGCTAAAAAAAGTACCTGTTAGCAGGTACCAGGTACTTTTTTTCGTAATGGAAAACCAAAAAAGGCGAGTAGAGTCGAGGCGAGTAGGTACCATGTAATGGAAAAGCGCCATAAAGGTTGAGAGTTGAGGTTGGTTAACCGTGCTAATGTCTTGCTGCTTCCTGTAGCTCTGCATGGCTTACTGAGAAAGCTTATTTGTTGCTCTAGCTGTCTGTATGGTGTCTTGTTGACTTCTGTCTATATAATTTTGTTTAAAAGGTGCACTAGGAGTTCCTGCATGGCTTCAGCGCAATTTCATTTTTGTCTCAAATCGTAGGCCTCTCCATCTTGATCCGCTAGCTGCCTGCCCCCTGAATACACTGTGAAAAAGCCCGGTCTCGGGAGACGACACAGGGGTCGTAAACGTCAAACAAACGCCAGGGGCACAGGCTGTGCACCAAAATACAACAAACCACTCCAGCCAATCACCGACAAAATGGTTGGGGGAGTTGGTGGTGGTTAGTGACAGTTTGTCAGTTAGTCATGACAGTTACAGAAACATGGGGGGAGGGGCGAGCTTTCTCTGTTTTGTTTAGAATTGACTTGGAACGTCAACAGAAGTGACGTCATGCGGGAACTCTTAGTGCGCCTTTAACCTGTACTAATGTCTTGCTGTTTCCTGTTGCTCTGGTCTAAAATCATATGGCCAAAGGACTAAAGTTGAAAAGGAGCCGGCTGGCTAACACTGGCACAGTTACAGAAATGTTAATTAATGTGTGTTGTCCTTTTATAAAATAAAGAATAGGAATAAGAACATGGGTGTCAACAAGTGACAAGTCTGTAAACTGAAGCTGCATTTTGTCAGCCAAAGACCAAGCATGTGAATGGCCTGCGTTCAAATGAACGACAAACAAGTGCGCCAATCCTATGATCTCTTTCGATCTAGTCTATATCGATGACATTCCACTTCCGGGATTGCTCCGTTGCCGCAATGTCCTGATTTCTCTGCAGGGTAAATCCAGACAGCTAGCTAGACTATCTGTCCAATCTGAGTTTTCTGTTGCACGACTAAAACTACTTTTGAACGTACACGCGTTCCACCAAAAACAAGTTCCTTCCCGAAGCTATTTAGCAGAGGCACCGTCATTGTGTCCTAACAGCCTAGGGCCCTAACATGGGGAGGGCTCTTAAGAAGCCTGGAATTAAAAGTTTGTTTTTGTATGCATTGTTTAAAATGTATCTTTTAGTGTCGGTGAATGAGTGGTATAAACAGTTCATTACTGATTATTCAAATAACCACTAAAGCTGCGTTGTGTTTATTTGTTGATGTAGACATTTTTGAGAATGGATATATTAAAAGCGGAAAGGGGCCACTCAGATTTGTATGCACACAGGGCCCAGACATTGATGCTGCACCTCTAGGAGCACTGCTGTCATCTCACCACTTCTATGGGTTGTGGTCCAGTTTAAAAAAGAAAAGAAAATGCTGAATAACAGCTGAGCTAAACTTCCAAAAATAGCAACGATGTTACCGGAAATAAGGTGAGGATTTGTATTTCAAAATAAAAGTGGAAGGACATATTGCAATGTCCTGTTATCACAGCCTGTACAATTTAAACATGGGCTCAAAGATTTTTATTTTGATCAAGCAAATCTATCAAAGAAAAGATCAACAAAAAGTCAGCTGAAAATAGGCATTTCTTGTTCCTTCACTGAGCCAAAACAGACACAAGTGCCAATATTTTTTAATAGATTTATAAAGACCAAGCAGAAAATCCAGATTAATTAACTAATCATTTTAGCTGTACTTGTGCTGTTGGTTAGTTGAAAACATCATATTTTATAAGCTCTTAACTTTTAACTAGTAACTAAAGCTGTCAAATGAATGTAGTGAAGTAAAAAGTCTGATATTTCCATTTGAAATGTAGAGTAAAAGTAGAAAGTGGCATGAAAAGAAATCACTTAATTACAAGTACCTGAAAATTTCTATGATGGTAATTTAATACAGAATTGTACCTACGTACCTACGTAAATCAGACCATATCAAAACACACTACGTAGGGCTGGGCGATATGGATATGGTATTCTTGACCAAATACCTCAAAATCGATATTGCGACGACATTGTAGGGTTGACTATTGGTGCTTTCCCAAAATATTTTCACAATTATATTTTAGACAAATAATCATCAGTAATGTGGATACAATGACTAAGTGGGTAAAGGCAAATAATAGAATGGCTACAACAGTCTGGTAAGTTCATAAAAGTACATCACTTTACTGTAATGCAGCCTTTAAAACCAGGAAATGACAGCACTTACCATAACCATTTTACGATATCCAAAATCTAAGACAATATCTAGAATCATATCACGATATTAATATAATATCGATATATTGCCCAGCGCTAACACTACTCACTGTATCGCTAAAGTAAGCTATTTAAACATGGGTAAAATAGTCTTCTGCATATACTGAAAAGCAGTGGTTCTCAAGCTTTTTTTTAATAATGTTCCCCCTTTGAACCGTTTTTTTAAGGCATGGACCCACTAACCAGCGCAAATTATTTTTGGTAGAAAAAAAGTCTATATAAAGAGGAACAATATACAGCAATGTCAGCGATAGATTTACTAAACAACAGCCTTGGACCTGGAAAACATTTAAATGCTGATGAAAAAAGGCGACAGAAAGAAGGAAGTAAGGCAAGAATAGGTCGAAAATAGTAACAACAACTTAGAAAAAAACAGTAGAAAGAAGGAAGGCAACACCAGGGCGACAAAAGTGACAACAAATTCAAATAAGCGACAAACTTTGAAAAAAGTGACAAAAACTTTGAAAAAGCGGGAAAAAAAGACAAAAACTTCGAAGAAAAAAAGACAGCAGAAAAAACTCCTCCAAAGTACCCCTAGGGGTACGCGTACCCCCGTTTGACAACCACTGCTGAAAAGCGATATCAAAGAGATTTACTTTGAAAGTTCCGACAGGAAGTGTTTGTGTGTTGTCTTCCGTGTGGACAGACGGAGGAGGCGTGTAACAACAATAAACAGCCACCTGCATCACCAAATGTTAGCCAACAAGAAGACCTCGTTGATTCCCAGCAGACACGACTGGAACTAAGGACGCTGTCAACATTTAAAAAACCCGAAGCTCAGCGGCTAGGTAAGCTTTCAGCACCCAGTGACACTATCCAACTAGCTACTGAGGAACATCTGGAGAGAGGCGGAAATGAAAGTACGACATGAATAGCTTGTTGCGACTGTAGACTAACGTTTCAAAACACCGATCCAAATCCCTGTAACGTAAAGGCTAGCTACATAACATAACATGACGTCTAAAGGGGGACCTTATTTCTTCTGTGCGCAATTGACAACAAATACACAAGTAACCATGTTTTGATAACTCATTTCATGCTAACTCGTTAAATGAGACTTAAAGAACGCCACAGGAAATCCTTTCTTATTGTGGCTATCAGACTTTACAACATATTTACCCGTTCAAAACGTGTCCGTTCCAAACGGGCCGAACTCTTTAGCATTGTTTTAGAGTTGAAAGCTCCACCTTAAACAGACGTTAAGTAACGTTACATGTAGCTCGCTAGCATAGATATATACACAGCTAAAGACGTTGGGCTGATACAATGCCTCTCTTTTCACTCGAAGTAGCTAAACATGTGAATGCAGGACTTGTACTGTGCGTTATAGCCTAAATAAATACTTAAAAGTCAATATATCGACATTATAATGATATCGTGATACGAGACTAGATATCGTCTTAGATTTTGGATATTGTAATCAGGGTGTGTGTGTGTGTGTGTGTGTGTGTGTGTGTGTGTGTGTGTGTGTGCGCGCGCGCGCCAGGATTCCAGTTTTGGATGGGCCAGACCAATTGTGGGTGGGCCTTAAATTAAAAACGTTATCAAATCCCTGTTTAACCTAATAAAAATGACTGGCTAATATAATGTTATATTATATGTGCTTACATGATAAAGATTGTAAAAGCTTGATGCTATTTATATGTTGTTGCATTGTAAAAAGTTTCGGTGCAAAGGACGGACCTATCCGCGATCGCTCTTCTTGGTTCTGCCCAAAAGAAGAGCGCTTTGGAATCTCCATTATGCACCATACCTGGCTGTGCTATAGCGCATCTCTCCTAACCTAAGGCCTCTAGACTGTAAAAGTGGTCAGGAATCTAATATTTCCCCAAACATAGTTTAGTTCTGCTCGTATAACATGAGGCCGAATATTTCACAATTCTTTTCAACTGTTTTAAGTTTTCAACAATATACAGATCAACAAAACTGCCCGACAGTTTCAATCAATACTCGGCCACAGAACGTGTTCATTGACAACGTCAACTGTCATGTAAAACAAGACTCAAGTTATTTCCTTACTTTAGTGTGATGATTCATGTTAAAAACATGTTTAACAAAAATAAATAAATCAAAGCATTATTGGCCATAACAAGAGAAAACCATGAGGGAAAAACAACTTGACAACAGTAACAAGCTGTTATAGAAATAGAACTGCGCCTGCAGCTTCTGTAGCGGGTTATGAATTTGTTTATTTATTGAGGATCCCATTAGCTGAAAGTCTATGCAATCAGCTAGTCTCCCTGGGGTCCATTCTAAAAAAAATTACATTACAACAATATACACATTTCAATCATAACAAAATCGCATATACACATTTCATATCTATACATACATACACAAACACATACATATATACAATCTAGTTTCCATTCATAGTATGACTAAATATTAATACAATATTAATATAATTACTTTAATAAAAACATAAAAACCTACATCAACACAAAACATCTAAGATTTATTTTAAATGACTGCTTATTACAAAGCTGACGAACTTCAATAGGAATGTTATTCCAGATGACAATAGCTCTATTACAGGACAGTTTTTATCATAAAATTAGTTTTTGGATAAGGGATTGTTATATGACCAGTATTTGCCTTTCTAGTGTTATGATTATGCACGGAGTTGCAATACACTAATTGATTAAACTGAGTAATCTGCATTTTCATTGTCAATGTGTTATATATCATAGTACCTAAAGTAACTGTTATTCTTTGGTGTAAAGTGAGCCATGAAAGAGTGGAATACATCTGATCTCTACTTGTTTTAATTGAGCAGCCCAGTACAAGTCTCGCTGCTTTATTTTGCGCGACCTGAATTTTAGTTAAGTCCTTTTTAGTTGCAGAGGACCACACCTCGGTGCAATATGACAAATGACATAATATTAATGACTCTGTTACTATTTTTAAAGTTTCCTGATTTACATATTGACAACATTTTTTTGTTATTGCAATGCCACATCCTATTCTGTTAACAATCATATTTATGTGTTCTGTCCATGAGAGACTACTATCAATAACCAAACCTAACAGTTTAGCCTTTTCTACTTGTTGTATTCTTTGTCCGGCTATTTGTAACTTTAATTCCGATCCTAGCATAAATTTTTGTTTTGATCCGATGATCTTACTATTTGTTTTGGATATATTTAATGCTAATTTGTTTCCACTAACCCACTTATACACCGAATCCAATTCTCTAGACAGAACATGATTCATTTTATCACATGAATCTGAAACATAGTAAACAGTCGAGTCATCTGCAAACATTGTCATTGATGCTTTTTTAACAGTTAAGGGCAAATCGTTAATAAAAACCGAAAACAAAAGAGGACCCAAGCAACTTCCTTGTGGTAAACCACAAACTAAACTTTTGCAATTAGATAAAGAACCATTATAAAAAACCCGCTGAGTTCTATATGAAAGATAACTTTTCATTAATGTAACAGCAGAGGGAGAAAATCCGTAGTTCTCTAATTTATCAATTAAAATATGATGATCAATTACATCAAAAGCAGCACTGAAGTCCAACATGACCACACCAACTATATCAGAATTATCCATACTTCTAAGCCATCCATCGGTCATTTGTGTAAGAGCTGTACTGGTCGAATCTGCCTTTCTATATGCGTGCTGAAACATAGTCATCAAATTATTATTCTGGAAATAATTAAAAATTTGTGTATGAATGATCTTTTCCAATATTTTACTGAGTGCAGGCAGAATACTTATAGGTCTACAGTTATGCCCATTATAAGGTAATCGATTGTCTTTTATTAATGGAATAATTTTTCCTTCCTTCCACAAAGATGGATAAATCCCACTCGCTATGCACTGATTAAATATATAACACAACGGTGCAGCAATATATTCAGCAGTTTTGTTCAATACTATGCTGTCTAAGTTGTCTGTGCCTGGACTACCATGTGTTGGAAGAGACATTAACAGGGCCATAACTTCAGCAAATTGTACGTAATTAAAATTAAAGCTACACACTTTATCTGCCATGATTTCATGAATTCCATGAATTGATTATTTTAATCCATATATCTCATATAACGACATAATACAGTAGGCAGAGTAGCCACATACCTTACTGTTATCCTCTGGCGGTCCTACACAATTAAACTCAGCAGAAGAAGTGACCGGATACTTTAGCACTGGTTGAGTTGCGGGCTCATCCACGGAAGACCGATCCACAGGACTATATCCATAGGGGCTATCTCATCCACTCGCGAGGCAGAGGCAATAGCTATAGCACCGGCGCTGGTCGCGCCAACCGCGCTGGCCGCGCTAGGCACATCCTGCGGTGTCCGAGACAAAGATGTGCTCGGCGTTGTGGATCTCAGCTCTCCTTCATCTCCTGGTTGCCGCGATGACTCTGCGACCGTTCGTGCACGTTTAAGGTACCTAAACAACGACTGTTGCAACCTTGTCCTTTACTGGAATTGATTTTCACACTCTCAGATCACTGGGAGCTAACCTAGCCTAGCATACCTACAAGCTACATCCGATCCGAACCTCACTGTCTGCTGAACTTGCGCAGAAACATAAAAAAAAACATGATCAGTTTTTTTAAATTGTTTTTGAAAACTAAACATTTAGACAATTTTAGCACAAATTATGAGATTATTTTCCGATTTTTAATAATTCTTCACCAAATTATAATATATTAATTAATTAATGTTTTTTGAGGAAATGTTTTGGGTGGGCCTGTTGAAAAGTGGGTGGGCCTAGGCCCGTCAGGCCCACCCATAACGCCGTGCCTGCTTTACAGGTGTGTAGTTGAGACCAAAATAGGGTCTAAATACTAGCAATCAGTCCCCCCATTTTAATGAGTTAATAAACCCCAAGGACTGTAATATTTCAGATGTGTTTGAGCAAGATTTCTGCTCAAAATTTTGTGCACATTCAAAATATATCCGTGTTCTCTGACATTTGGAGGAGTCGTGATATTTTGAGAAAAATAATGAGAAAATGTCTGTTACCAGACTGTTCTAGCTCTTGTGTTATTTTTACCTTTACCAAATTAGTCATTATATCTACATCACTGAAGATAATTTATCTAAAATCTCATTGTGAAGATATTTTGTTAAAGCACCAATTGTATATAACCCTATATCGCCACAATATCAAGGTATTAGGACAAGAATATCGCGATATCTGATTTTCTCCATATTGCCCAGCCCTATGGTTGAATACATATATTTCAGATCTCACCTATTGGGATTAGAAATTCTACCACATAGTCCAATACCCTTATCATACATTAAGCCATCATTTTAGTTTCATTCAAATAATTTAATTTCCATTTCCGTCTCTAACATACACTCACACCTACCGCTCTGTTACATGTAAATGCACTGATAATAGCAATATTCTGCTTTTTATTTACACATATTGGCACAAGGTGGCGTTTCTCTCTTTTCTACATTGTGGTGACGTTGCAGGTTTTCAAATTGCTTTTCTCGGCTAGGGGGAAGTCTTTCAAATATGAAAAAGTCCATGGATTAAAAATTCAGAATATGTAATCCTTTTTTTTGCCGCAGGAGGATTTTTCGTAGCAGTGGCCACTGGACAAAATTGGCTGCAAGGCTAAGTGCTCTTCCTGAGTGCCTGGATAGCTTTTAGATCCTAATGTCCTCTTTCCTCTTTCATTTAAGTTTAGTCAACCATTTTCTGACCACAAATATGCAAATATACATGCAGAGGCACATAGTTCATCCTTTCTCATCCTATTAGTTGTAGCAGACCTTTTACACACTGCATCGGTAAAAGTTTGTGGACACCAGAACATTCCACCCATATGTAATTGCTGAACGTGTCAATCCAAAGGACAGGTTACATTCTTCCAGTCTGTCCTAAAACAATAGTCAGGTGATCGTGTAAAGATTTTTCCTCCTGTCCATACTGGAACATACGAGATCCCTTCGAAAAGTGACTTCAGTGTAAGTGATGGGGGACACAAGCCACAGTCCTGATTCCATGCAAGCACACATTCCAAAGTTCAGAGGAAGCTAATGTCTGGCCCACACTTACTCCGAGTTGATTAAACCAACTCGAATCAGCTGTTCTGGAACTCAGTTTTCCATCTCCAGGTAAATCAGGGTTAGACTCAGAGTTTGTTAAACCTCCTTCCTGAAACGGGCCCCTGGTCTTCCTGTTTCTCCAATATCACAACCCCAGAATTCTTTTCAAAACCGTTAACAACCCTCCTAAGCCAAGAGACTGAAGCCACCCCAATGATCTGTGAGCAGTTTTTGAATCCTTCTTTACAACCAAAATAAATGAAATAAAACTCCAGATTGGTCATGCCACCACTGCAACATCCTGTGCCTTGTTCAATAACTTTCAGCACCTTTCAGCTGTTGCTGGTGATTGTTCAATTGACCACCCCCAAATGTGGTCTGAGTGATCGGATGTTAATGAGTCCTTGATGTGTTCTCGGGGCATTGGCACCTGTAATAAGAACTGTCTACTTATGATGATGACAAGATTTTCTTAAAACCAGCTCAGTCAGGACCACTTTGTATCTGGCGGTATGGCTCTGTTCTGGGGCATCCCCGCTTATCCACGTCCATACGTGGAAAGCATGAGGCAGGGAGAGCACACCCCCCTGCCCTTCCATGTGCATGTATGGAAAGCCTTAAGCGGGGAGAGCAGCAGTGCAGGATCCCCATAGGGTACAGAACAGAGCAGATTAAGTCTGACAGCATGGATTTAAAAGGAGGAGCCTGGGGTGGAGGTGGGTTGCATGCGCTAGCACAGATGCAGCAAGGTAGGCTGGGAAAAGCAGTTTAAATAGAGCGCGCTATTTGGGAAATCCAATCACAAGAGGGAATCAGCTGAGCCGTCAGCTGGTGTGTGCTGGCTTAGGAGCCGTCAGCTATGAGCTGAGATCGTAGCCGAGCTTGACTCCGTGACCTGCCAGAACTTAACGCGTATGCTTCATTTTTTACTTGACTAGTAACTGAAATGTTTTGTCGTGTCTCTACAGCTATGGGGCGGGGTCCCAGCAAGTGTGATGATGGCAGCGGGGGGGCGGGGTCACAGCACAGTGGCAGTGGCCAGGACAGTGACAGCCGGCCTATAATTGACAAGGATGACAACAGGAGACGGAGCTCTGGAGAGACGGCGCACTGTCCCACCTGCCAGGGTACTGGACGTATACCCAGAGGTAACACACACACTCGCACTCACACACTCTAATAAGGGGGAATAAGGATGTCTTTCTCTGGCAGGGTGCTGGGGAGTGCTTTATCTTGAACCCAGAACACCCTGCGCCATGTGTCACACCACACTGGGAGCGTCTCGGGGGCGGAGCGATTTGCTTGCCTGATTTGCAGATTTTTTTTTTTTTTTTTTTTTAAATTTAAACTTCCACTTCCTTCCTGGCCTGTTAAACGCCTTGCGGCTCTTATAAAAATAAACCCGCCGCATATTTTTTAGCTTGAGCGGAGAAGCGCTTCTGGGACGCTCTTTGTCGGCGGCTGGTGGAATCACATGAGTTGTCACGAGTGGCCGCGGTTGCTGACGGCGGCCGTGGCGCCGCGGAACACCGCGCAGACGCGCTTGGTGAAATCTAGGGGTAAGAAGTTCAAGAACACTCTATCCTAGAGCACCAGCACCGACAATTATTTATATTAAAAACTCCTTTCCAAAAAACTATTAAATCTATTGATCATTTCTTTTCTTTTAATCATTTTACGTACGAATCACGAACACGTTGTGTGAGCTATGGTACCGGTTTCTGGTTGCACGGCGTTCGACGTTCTACTGCTCATGACTTTCTAATCTATCTTTTTAATAAACTGTCTGTACACTTAAAAAAGTTCTCAATGCTTCGGTTAACATGTAGGGACCCTCATTATGCTACCATGGAAGTGTGGTGCTATTTTCAGCCTTTTTAGTGGTAGAAAATAGCGATTTACCATGTGCCCCAAATGCTAGCGTTAGCAGCTAACCACCGGTTTGCGGTAGCTTGTTTAAAGCTAGAGACTCATTCGATTAGCATGAAAACATCGGACTCGGTACATATGTGTTATTAACCCCTAGGTTCATTTTGTGCCGGAATTGTCCTTTTTAAATAGAGCTTGACTGATAAATTGACAGCATATCTGAGTTTTTTCAGCCTCAAAATCGCTCATTCTCCAGCGCTTCCACAAAATGAAACCCTGATGCCAAAACGGGTTTTTAAGAACTAACGTAGGATATCGT
The DNA here is from genome assembly GCF_004354835.1 of Perca flavescens. Lineage (NCBI taxonomy): Eukaryota > Metazoa > Chordata > Actinopteri > Perciformes > Percidae > Perca > Perca flavescens. The sequence goes on along the minus strand of NC_041345.1, from coordinate 26,067,177 downwards.
CGTTATTGTTGTGGTTTGGCGTTGACACTAGCATTTCACTTTGGCAGTTGAACACAAACCTAAAAGGGTCCAACTTCTCACAATATCAAACCTGCTCCTACATCATCCTTGATATGAAACCACGTCCCATGTGTGTTACAGGTCAGGAGTGCAAGCTGGTGGCTGTCATCTCGTGTAATGACCAGCGGCTGAGACCCAGACACACGTGAGAAATAAATACTCAGCACCTCAATCGCACTGTACATCTATGGAGAGATTCAGACAGCAGACATGTATCAGACCAGTGGACACTGGTCAAACCCAGGAAGTGAACTTAGCAGAGAGGACAATATGGTTTTGATGTCATTTTTTTGCTCACGGATGCAGACTCTTCTCTGTTTCTGTCTCTGCTCTGCTGTCCGTGTGGACAGCAGAGCAGAGAGGCTACAGAGGAGACAATGACATCTGGTGAAGTATTGAAGATATTATTCGAGTTAACGTCAACTTTGCTTGTTACTGTGCGTGCAATAAAACCTTTTGTGATTAAAAAGCCAATAAGAGTAATTTACCAAAGGGGCCCCCGGATAGCTCAGTTGGTAGAGCAGGCGCCCATATAAAGAGGTTTACTCCTCGACGCATCGGGCCCGGGTTCAACTTCGACCTGCGGCCCTTTGCTGCATGTCATTTTGTTGTGTAACACTCGGTCCAGACAGTTTCTTCATCTTAGCTTAACCTCCAGACGCCCAGAGCAAAGTCTCCCGACGTCAAGCCTGCCAGGGGTGACGGACTTTAAAAAAGGCCTAGCATGAAAAGCATCGGAAGCCTATTTTTGCTGCAGAAGTCCTGAAGGAGGGTAGGCTGACGCATGGTTGAACCATAAAGATAGACCACCAACACGGGTTTAACCTGGGCCACTGTGTTGGCCTGATTGGGTTCCACGTTATAACATGAACGTGACTCTGAGTCGGTTTCGTTGGTCTGGAATGGACTGATGATGTTTTGTAGGGCTGTAGGACGTGATGCTTTTGTCTCGATTCGATTCTTTCCCGATACATGAGTGCCGATTCGGTTTGTATTGCGATTCGATAGCATTAAGTATTGTGATTATCTTTTCCTTCCTTAACAAAAACAAAAGTTGAATAATCCACTTCTAGAGACAATATATCATGAGGCATTTCTTACAACTAACTGTTTTCTAAGAAGAATGCACATCACATGTGAAGGCAGTCACACACACACACACAGTCTGGCGAGGTCAGAGGCTCGAGTCCGTTCCGTGCTGTCGTCCGTCGGAGGAGCCGTCGGTGTACGTTTTTGGCTGACCTGACATGCTCAGTCGGAGACAGGGCACTCGGGACTCACCCGGAAATGGCAAGCGGGGTGAGCGTGACTAGAGCTTCTCAAAATCTGACGGAAATCTGTTACACTGACACGGCCTATTTCTCGCTTAAAATGTTTTCAGAAACCCGTTTCGGTGAACTATTGTATTACAATATGAGATTGTATTCTGAACGCGAAAAATCCAAAATCCGGAAGCAGCAGCCAGACCCACGTGACGCGTTCGTCCAATCAGCTGCCGGTTTTAATTTTTTGGGCGATGATACAGATTAGCGCCGCCTGCTGTTATGGAGACACATTAGGTCTCGTCTCTTTAGTGTGTTCCGAGGCAGTCTTTTGACCAACTCGGGGAGACTGATCAGTCCAACTGGCTTTTCTGCCGACGGTCGGCCGTCTGGTTGGTGTGTAGCGGCCAACAGTCAGTCAGTCTGACATTTATTTACTTTGTAAAGAAGAACATAACATGGATTTTCAACTTTTTCTGCTTTCACTCTGTTTTGCTGGAAACAGATATGGTGTAGTCGGTAACGTAGAAACAGAAAATATTTAGGTCAATCATTGGTAAAAAAATAAGAATAATTAAATATCTATTCTAGGGAAAAGAATTGATTGAGAAAAAAAAAAAATCGTCATCACAATGCATACAAATGAATTTATTTTTATTTTATTTTTCCACCACTAATGTTTTGATGATGTGTTTCCTCCCCTCTCAGGAAGCTTTACGTTGCCGTGTCTGTTGGTGTGTGCCTCCTGGTCAGCTCCTTGGTGTTGTTCTTCCTGTTTCCTCGCTCTGTCCTCCTTTCTCCAGTAGCCGTCAAGTCATCCTTCGTTTACTTCACTGACGACTACGTCCAAATTAACATCACGGTGGGTAGAGGGAGAGTGAAAGAGGAGTGGAAGCTGGGATGGATGAGGAAAGAGAAGTGAGAGGTGTGAATGGACCAGTGACAGTTGTATAAACTGTACAAGTGAAGCCGAAAAATCTGCATCGCCCCCTGGTGGCTGGCTGCAGTATAGCTCATAAGCCCCGCCCCCTCAACGTTAATGCATGGGACATGTACCACACTAAAAAAAATCTAAGTACACTTCAAATAATTTTTTTTCCAAAGATGGTTTCTGTCATTTTAGGTAGTTCTGATCGCGCCGATGTTTGTTCAAGTGTTCATTTTTCTGATCAGTTTGGTTTTTATTACTTATTTGATGCTATAAAAACTGGGTGAAACGTCATTATTGACAGCTGGGATTGAGCGACGATTGGTCAGGCGAGTGTGTGGGCGGGACTTTGATACCGCGGCTCCACCACCCAATCGTTACCGCGCAGATTCTGGCTGCAAGATTACAAGAAGGCAGCTCCTGTGTCCGGGAAAATTTGGCTTCACTTTTGCACAGTGGGAGGACGCGGGAGACACGTCCTCCATCTTGTCACGGAAGGATTGATTGAATGAGTCGTCATTTCTTTCATTGTTATTTCTTGTAGTAGCAATGTCACTTTTTTTTTCTCATTTGAGGCCGATGAATTATGTGTTCTAAAATCCCAACTGTGTTTCCTTGTAGAATGTGCTGAACATCACCAACCACAACTTTGCGACGGTGTACGCCTACAATCTGACGGTACAGGCCCTGAACTTCGAAATGGTGGTGGGAACAGTTTCCATTGAGAACGTCACCTCTCTCAAACCTCTATCCATCATAATGGTGAGACATCTTCCCAACCTCACAGGAACACATGCGTAGTCTCATCTAGGGATGGACCACTATACGCTATACTCTCTCTTAAAACATAAGCAAGGCACTAAACCCCCCAACTGCTCCAGCGGAGCTGCTCAGTTGCCATCCGATCCGACTGGGTGTCCTGGGCAGCTTCCAGGTGTGCGTGTGGAACTGTTTTTTTTTTTTTTTTTTTTTTTAATTCAACCTTTTAATTAACCAGGTAGGCCGATTTCAGAACAAATTATCATGCGCAACGACGACCTGGCCAAGACGAAGCATAAAGGTGCGAGGCAACATAAACTTACACATTAAATACGCAAAATATAAACATAACAAAATACAGTGAAGAATCTACCAAAAACACAGGTCTAATAAACAGTTAGTGCAATGTAATGTCTAAGTAGGCATTACAATAGTCCAAGTAAAAATACTGAGTGTAGTACAGAGTCTATATACGGTTTGTGCAAATGGAATAATGCAAAAGAGCATTAAACAAATATGACAAAAGTGAGAATGTGCCTCTATGCAATGGAGCATAACATGAGTGTGAACGGGGAACTCCTGAAAAAGAGAGCCTGGCTTTCAGCAAAGTCTTCCTTCAGCAAAGTCATCCCCCCTCTCCATCCCCTAGTAGCAGAGAGAGTGCAGGGGCAGAATATGTTAGTCTAGTCTGCCTGACACAATGGTCCTATATTTGACTGAAGTTTGTGCGAGTTAGAATCTATGGCCTTGACCATGGCTCTAAAATATCAGTGGTATGGTCCGGGAGAGTCGGACGTACTTTCCGCGTTCCGTGGACAGTCGTGGACTTGCCACAATGTTCCAGGCATTGTCAGGCACACTTTTCTAGAACCCGGCAGTCTTATCGATTTAGTGACGTGCCACTTGGCTCTCCGCCGTAAGCGCCGTCCAGCAAAGAAAAGTAATCTTTCACCGGTCTCTTTTTTATGATTGTTATCGGCCGAGATAAGACAGGTGGCCATGTGGCCAACGTGTGGATGTGACGTAAAGTTAGTCCGAAAGGTTTTTTTTTTTTTTTTTATGGGAAGTGAGGCTCTCCCGTGTGTAGAAAAGTACCAATGCAATGTTATTGCAACGTCTCCCGGCCATTTTTCACCGCAGAGTTGCCAGAAAGCTTCTACCAGCCAGGCTAAAGCTAATATTGGCCTAAAGAAACAAAGCGTCTATCCCAACTAACGTTAGGGTTCGGAGCCGCGACGCTGGAAACGTAACACTAATCTCCAACAGAAGTCTTTGTCTTATAACGTCATTTATACTGATTTAAGTGTTCTTGGATACAAGAACACTTAAGTTGCTAGTGTGTGACATGCAGGTCTCTGCATGCACAGCCAACCACCAATCGGGGGGGGTGTAACCCTGGATCTCATCTATGTTGAGTTGGAACATCTCCTAGGTCTTGCACAAATCTCACATTCCTTCATATCTAATACATTTCTACCACAGAGATGGACTAACATAATTGGTTTGGGTCTTGTCGTAGGATTTGTGGACAATACGAATAATCTAGACTCTCATCAGCATTAGCCTTTATCATACACTTTACACGGTGAAAGGTGGCACATTATTGTCTGTAGAGACAGGAAAATATAGAACACAGAAAACTTCTGATTTTGAAGTAATTGTGAAATAACTTGTGGCCAGTGTAAAGACTTGTGGGGTGAGGCATGGGAATGATTTGCTTTTGCCTTTTTCCTTCCTTCCAGTACTCCTTTGTGATCCCCATCAGGCTGAAAGACCCTGACCTGAGGTGAGCTGCCATTCTTACTTACTGTATCTTCTTCCTGATTTGTAAAATTCTCTCAGGCACATCTTTCGAAATAACAGCAAATTGTGGCGCAGGGCCTGTTTTGACCTGGTATTGAAACTATGTAATCTGACAGCTCCGAGGACAGGTGTGAATGCACCCAGGACTCATTGAGATCTGATTACTCAGACCACATTTGGAGCTGGTCTAGGCCGCATGTGGCCACATATTTACAGCAGTGTGTACGGGGAGTGTGTACTGGTCCACGTTGGTCCAAGTATTTCTCATGTCACAGAAACCACCGAGTGAAAACAATGAAATGAAACAATGAAAAAGAGGGGAAACGCGTTGAAGAGAATCACTTAGCCTAACCCCTGTAAGCATCTTTGGTCTGAAAAGAGAAAGGAAAAGTGAGTTTTGAAGAGTTCATTATTTTTGTCAACCCTTTGATTTGAGAAAACTAAATGTTAATTTCAATTTGATAGACGTTGTAAAACATTTCCTTTACATCCAAGTGTATTCCATCTCTGTTTACAAGATCAAATGGAGTTCTTGGTTTTGAATTACACATGTATGCTGCACACTTGTGGGACAAAATATTGGCAATATATATTGTTGTCCTTTTTCTTGCGATATGAGAAGAGATATGCTGGTGCCACATATGGATTTTTTTAAATAGAATAAAGCGCTCTAAATAGATTTCCCTGTTGCTACTTGTCGGCTCCTCGAGGAGGCGCTCAACACATGAACGAGGGGAACTTGAACGTAAGTTAACCAGCCGAAGAGGAAGAAGCTCTCGGACATCAGTTTGAGGAAAATAACAGATGTCCTAAGTCTGGTCCCATAGTTGCTCTGTGGTTCTGTAATTTTAATATACAGACTGAAGAACTGGTGTTGCAGAAGTGTGCTGTTTTCTAACAGTTTGAACATGCAGTGAATAAAGAGAGAAAAGCTGCACTTAACCTTTTCACGGGCATTTTGTATTCATAGTTAGACCAATATTGTGATGTATCGTTATAGCAAAATGTTGATTATTTCAAAATAGGGGGGTGGCGTTTATGACCTATACTGCAGCCAGCCACCAGGGGGCGAGCGAGATGTTTTGGCTTCGCTTATACAGTATATGCATCAACCCCTGGAATGGTGTGATTATTGTGTTGTATAAATACTGTACTATGCCATTTGTTTTGGCACCACCACTCATTAGCTGTTTTTCCCACTCTTTTTCTCTGCAGGAACTACTGCAGGAAAGCTTCCTTGCCGGTCCACATTCTGTATCTGCACTTACAGTAAGTATTTTCATATGTTCATATGTGTCAGGGTACCGGGCACCAGAATACCACACGCAAAGACTATTTCAAGGTCAGGAAAATACCAAACAGTTGGAGCGCTGCCTACGCGACGTGTAGTTAAACGTTTTGAGAGGTGCACGTCAGGCTACAGCGTAGGGTCCGTGTCTCCACATACCTACGTACGTAGCCACGGCGTTGATTTAACGCAGAAGCATAAATCACGCTTAAGGAGGAGCCAGACCCACAGTGCCCAGAGCCTCTTAGTGTCGCCCACACTCGCCATCCGCATTCTACTGGCTGCTATTTTTGGTCTGGCAGTGCACACAGCCTCCAGAGCCAGCAAGCAAAAATATACATCGGAGCTGTGACTCAGGTGGTAAGAGCGGTCGCCTAAAAATCGTAAGGTTGGTGGTTCGATCCCTGGCCCTGCAGTCCCATGTCGAAGTGTCCTTTGGCGAGACACTGAAAACCCCATATTGCTCCTGATGCTGCGCCATCGGTGTGTAAAGATGTGTGAATGGTTCCTGTACTATGTAAAAGCCCTTTTGAGTAGTTGTTAAGACTAGAAAAGCGCTATATAAATACAGTTTACATCGGAGCTACTCCACCGGCTTTGGAGGCTGAGGCCCTTGTTCAAGTGGCAGAAAGACCGAAGACACCCAGTATGTGCATCACAAGATTTATTTAAGAACTAAAATTTGTATCCTACATAAATGCACCAATCAGGTTTAGGGTCTTTTTAAAGGACCTCCTGTAAGAACTGTCCAATCAAAACTCTTAAACAATATGAATATTCTCCATGTTTCCACTTCAGTATCATTCTAAAGGCCAGTTAAGTGTCACTGTTCTCAGTGCTGAGACTACTGCCAGAGAACCGAGGAATAACTTCTGCCCCAGTTTGTGCTGTGAAGCCAAAGTTCATGCAACTCTTAGTGAACAGATAAAACAATCCTCCACAGAGCTTCAGTCCCGTACTTCAGACTGACTGGGAAAGAAAAAAACATCAGTTTGCCTTTTTATTATACTTCAAATACCAACTTTGTTACTCCATGCAGCATTCAGGAACAGTTTGAAAGCTGTCACATTTCACTACTTTGAACTTTGAACACTGTTGCTGCTTCTTTGATGCGTAAGGAAAGGGAGCCGTGTTAACAACATAAATGGTTGCTTAGTACATACTGAGTATACACACACACTTTCTTTGTAAGTCTTATTTACATGCCTTGTGAAAGAATGTTGAAGTAAACCAACAATGTGTTCTCTCAATACTTTCTGCTGAAGACATGAGTCTTTGAAAACACATCACACATATAATTTCATTTTTTGAAAGAGGTTCGGTAATTTCCTAAAGAAGCTCGTCACTGTAGTTTTTTTTAGGAGGAAATAGTGCATTGGTTCGGGGCTATTTTCAGTGGCGGATGAATCTACATTTGGTGCTCTAGTGAATATTTGTGGCGGTGGGGGGATTATATCTCCACCCTGGCCTGGGAACGCCTCGGGGTCCCCCAGTCAGAGCTGGCTAATGTGACTCGGGAAAGGGAAGTTTGGGGTCCCCTGCTGGAGCTGCTGAAAAAAAACAAAACAGAAACCGAACGCAAATGACAAGACGGTATCATATACACAGAACAATGGTACCACTAGCAAACTCACGATACGCATGCATACCAAAAGTTGAGTTGCACCTTTGCTATCACCCTCCCAGACATGTCTCAGTCCTTTCCTCCTTCTGGGCTTCACCACCTGCCTCAGTCCTAGGTACCCTGTCCCGCATGTTCCCTCTGTAGAAGCTCCACCCTTCACAAATTGGTCCACAAAATACTTGGCCGTTGATTGTTCTTTCAAGAAAACACTTAATCGTTTCCAGGTTTTATTTGGATTCAATGAATTGCTCACGTGCGCTCCTATAATCACTAGAATTCTGCTATGTTTTTTCTTCCTTCTCCTGCAGGATGTCTATGACCGTGTACTACCTGGCCCACTATGAGCAGCTCTCCCTGGAGACGTACGAGTACATCGACTGTGGAGCAAACAGCACCGTACCACACAGTGTGCAGCCTCCACCACCCTGATGGATGGATGGATGGATGGATGGATGGATGGATGGAATGGATGGAAAGGAAAGATGAATCTGAGTGTCTAAATGAAGAATGGACTATTTATACCCCATCCTATTGTGAGGGAAGGATAGGTACAAGTGCACCACTCTCACCATCTCTACCTACTCTACCTTGTACAGTGAACTAAACCCAGAAAGAAAATTGACGTTGATTGGATGTCGATAAAAGGCCAACGGCAAGGTTAAAGCAGCGAGGATACTGTGACAGTATGAATGTTGGATAAGAAATGCCCCCGAGCTTTTGTTATTGAAAGTTATCGGTTATGTGAAAAAGTTGTGGTCGTTTGTGTTGAAAACTGTCTGAAAAGCCATATTTAATAACTGCAAGAGCATCTAATATTGCTTAACTATGTTTTGTAATTGTTACATGAGCGGAAAAAGTAAGGTACTTTACAGGTATTGACCAATTATCGGCCTGGCCAATTATTGGGGCCGATATTTGGCAATTAGCAGATTATCTGTATTAGTGTTTTATTTTAGTTAATGAATTAAAAAGTATGCTACTTTGGCTCGGCTACAGCTCTGTAAGCAGACACCTCCAAACACACTGTTGCCATGTTAAGACTTCAGGAAGCTATTTTTTGTTTTTATTTAATAATATTTTTTGACTGTGTATTATGTTTAAAGTGTCAGTTTTATGAAATAATTGCTTAAAGCATTTAAAGGTCCAATGTGTAGGAATTTCTCCCGTCTAGCGTTGAGATCATACATCGCAATCAACTCTCTCGCACCACGCAGTTCCAAAGTACGTATTACAGCTACGGTAGCCTTCATGCTTCAAAAAGCCAAGTCTCTTGCTCTTTTCAATATCCTTTTTTCTTTTTCTGGGCGAAGAAGGAAACTCCTGTTCCTGAAACTTGGATTTTGAATGCGTGCCTGGGATGCTATGATACCCATTAGCAGCATTAGCAGCACCCTGTGAGTTTATCATGTGACAGCGACAACACGAAAGGCGGAGCAGTATGTCCTGGTTGTCCCTTACTGGCTAACGTATTTCAAGATGGCGCATGAATATGGAGCATCTTGTTATAGAGATTTTCTGACCTCTCCATTGATGCGCTTTAGGACTCAATATACAAACACAGAAGCACAGAGAACACAGAGGTGGTTAAAGTGATATATTGCAAAAGTTTATGTAATTAATTATAGGGAAGTTACAGAGAAAAAGTGTCAAGGTCTCACCAGATCAGTTTTCCCCAATAACTCCCACTCCCAGAAGTTTGTGCACGATCGATTTTATGCTCTCACAGAACAAAAGAAATCCTTTCCTTTCAGCCAAAAAAAAACCCACCATGTCATATATATCAGTTCACATTCAGTCCACATAGATGGTGTTTCCGTCCGGTCTACGAAATGCCTAGTCACCGGAGGTAATAAAACGACATGGGCCTTTGACTACCTTTCCATATCACTGCTCAGTGAACCGTGTGAGCATTGTTGAACATGATGCATACATAAAAAATGTTCAAATGATTAACAAAACTCAAAGAATCTTAATTCCTTTAACCGTCTACCCCAGTTTGTGCGAATGCAAATGTAAAATTTCAAGCCAAAAGGAATACTTGGAATTGATGGTGGTGGTAAATATTCATGAAAAAGGAAAAGTTTGTGAACGGGCAACACAGATTTTGAGAATGAACAACTAAAAGCATTACACACTGGACCTTTTTAAACAAATTTCCAAAATGTTAATTTTGACTAAAAGATTAAAAATTTCACCTGTTGCAAATATTGGTTATTGGTTTCATTAACTACTAATAATCGGTATCGGCCTTGACAACCCAGTATCGGTAGACTCCTACTACTTTAGATGTGCTGTTAGGGCCGAGACACATCAGGCCGATTATCGGCCGTGGGACAGTCTGGCGAGGTCAGTGACTCAAATCGGTTCGGTGTGTCCTGTGTAGAGGTGGGCGATATATCGTTTAGACGATAATATCCAAATTGTTGTCTGGACGATATGCAAAATTGGGATATCGAATATTTCATAATTTGTACAATCCGACCCCCCAAACGTGAAAAGAGCTGTAGGAAGTTAAAGAGAAACCAAATAACGCACACTATAACCTTCTAAACAATTATATGTAGGGATTTTAATACTGTAGGGGTTTGTTTGACTGTATTTTTTTTTACAAAATCACGATTATCTAGAAGGATTTCAAAAATATCGTCTGAATATTGATATCGAGATATTGAAAAAAATATCGAGATATTCATTTTTGTCAATATCTCCCACCCCTAGTCCCGTGCCGTCGTCCGTCTGAGGGACTGTCGGCGTTCATTTGCCTGCTGTTATAGAGACGTATTACTGACCTTTTGTTGAGCTGAAATGAAGACAACTGCACGGCCTATTTCTCGCTTAAAATGTTTTCGGAAACATGTTTCAGTGAACTATTTTAGTACAATATGAGATCGTATTCGGAACGGCCGCCATGACAGTCTGGCTTTAAATTTCCGGAGAAAACAAACCCATGTGACGCGTTCGTCCAATCGGCTGCCAGTTTTCATTTTGTTATAGATGTTATAGAGATGTATTACGTATTACTTGTGGTGTGTTCTGTGGCACTTTTTGGACCAACACGGGGAGACTTATCATTTCAACTTTTCTGTCAACGGTCAGCTATGTGTGTAAACAGCTTAAGAGTCCAGGAACTGGGGTGTGCGATAGTTGGCTGAGAGTTGAGCATGTGTGGTGCTTGCCTTGGTTTTCAACTTTTCTCCGATGCAGGAAGAAGGTAAGGAGAAGGTAAGGTTGCCGGTTCTTGGCTCTGGGAACTTTAAACCGATTTGTGACTTCCACTCTTTCGCTTCAGTGAGCAGGGCCTCACCCCACAGTGTCGGCCAGCGTCCGACTACCTGATGATGTCTAGCCTGCCTGCGTTGATTGAACATCATTTCGGAAAATGTGCTCAAGCTATTGCGAATCAATGAACTTACTGGCCTGTTGGTCCATCAGTCCTTCTTTTTGTGAATGTCTGCTGAATATGTGTCAGTTTGTACAGAAAAGACTAAGATTTTACTAAATGTAAATGGAACAAAAGCCACACAGCTAAATTGACAAGTTACATTTCCCAGATGGAGAAGAGACATGTTCTAAGTTACATTCATAACATTAACCTAATATAGAGCCATTTGTTCTACTGTTGCTTCTGAATATTCTGTATTTGATTCTATAGTATTCCATTAATTTCTTATTTTTTTATTTGTTAGTTGCTTTCAGAAGCTAGGCACACAATAGACGTAGTGTGTGTGATGGTTGTAGAGATGTGATTTGAGAATCTCGCACGGATTGACTGATGCAGTTTGGACAAATCCAAATGCAGAGATGCTGTTCAGAGATCCAAACACGGTCCAGAGAATGTTCCTTGTCTTCTTCACCACTGCTGGCTGTACTGTGAAGACTGTAAGATAAACAGGCATTGTTCCCTAGTTAAAATACTTTTACAGAGCAAGTTATATCCTAAGATAGGTGCCAAATAAATAAATCCTTTTATTTATGGCATATTAAATCGAAGGTTAACCGGATACTTTCCGTCATTGACCAATTGTTTCTTTTTTTTAAAGATTATTTTTTGGGGCATTTTAGGCCTTTATTTGACAGGACAGTGAAGACATGAAAGGGGAGAGAGAGGGGGGAAATGACATGCAGCGAACCCAGGCCAGCTGCGTTGAGGAGTAAACCGCCTATATATGGGCGCCCACTCTACCAACTGAGCTATCTGGGCACCCGACCGATTGTTTCTTAACCCTTGTGTTGACTTTGGGTCAAATTGACCCATTTTTTGTTTTATATCAGAAAATATGGGATGTAGAAATAAGACAGTGAAGGAGCAGATACTCAGGGGTGTAGCACAACATTCTGGGCCCTGTAGAAAGGCCTTTTCTATGGCCCCCTCTCCACATCCACAGCTATTCATTCTATAATCATTTTGGGCCTTCCTCACGTGAGGGCCCTGGGCACTCAGTCCCCTTTTTCCCCCCACTCTGACGCCCCTGCAGATACTTACTGAGTATCTGTTGGAGATCTTGGCACTGTAATGGACAGGTGTCTTCAGGTTGCCCTTACAGTGGGGACAATGGTCTCCAGCTAGAAACATGGAAACAACACATGAAAAACTGAATGCCTGCTTACCAACTGACCGTCAATAAACAGCAATACAGAAGAAAACATGCCATCAGAAACAATAAAATCAATGAACAGGGTCAGGTATTAAAAAAACAGACAATATGATAAAAGTCTCTTAATGTTGCGTCATGTGATCTATTTGCATGCGTTTTCTTAAGTTGCAGTGCAGGGCCACCGTACATTTAAGCCTGTGAGATGCACCTAAGATGTGAGCGTTAGAGTTTAGCTACCTGTTGCGTGAGACTAACGAGTAGAAAAAGCATCGGACACACTTGCGGTCAAGTCTTTCGAAATTATATTAAAGCCGAGCTCAGCAGCAAACGGCAGACAGGCACAACTAACTGATGAGCATAGTGGAGCATTTAGCATCTAAAGAGACAGATATTTTTCTCAAGAGTTGGTGGAGACTACACCAGAGCTAAAATGAGAGAGAATATTGGACTCGAGGTGTTTTCACCCCTGGCTCATTTGGAGCGTTTCCCCCAAAGATCAGTTTGTCTGGGCGTATATAGTCTCGCTTTGCCAGACCTATCTCCACAGTGCTGCGGAGGAAGGTCTGGCTAGTAGTCCACACAGCATTACGGGATAGGAGAACAACGTGCTCTGGTTTATTGGCATTTCTTTAAACCAATCACAATCGTCTCGGGCGGTGCTAAGCGGCGGACGAAGCCACAGTGCCTCGGGAAGGAACTTGTTTTGGTGGAACGTGTGTACGTTCAAAAGTAGTTTTAGTCGTGCAACAGAAAACTCCGATTGGACAGATAGTCTAGCTAGCTGTCTGGATTTACCCTGCAGAGATCTGAGGAGCAGTTAACCATAGTCCTCAGAAATCCACCGGAGTTTAGAACGCCAACACAAAGAAAGAGGAAGGGGACGGACATCCGGCCTAATTGAGGGCACCGGAACAATCCCGTAAAAGAAACGCCATCGATATAGACCAGGGCATATATGAACAAAGCAATCGCACCCGGATGTGGGACAAAACGAGCGGGTCAAGATCTCCTGCCATACTCAGCTCACTTCCAATGGATCCCTGGAGTCGGGTCGTTTGCAGTGCGAACGCAATCAACCCAGCAACCGAAACAAGTGACTCACAGCTGTGGTTCACACTCCCAACGTAGAGGGTGGCCACCTGTTGCCACCTGTCATAAAACGGAAAGTAGAGGATTCGCACTTTGCATGATGGGATGCTGTCATGTTGATAGTGGACAGCAGTTAACTGAAGCCTTGAAGACAAAGAAGCTAGCGAAAATGAGTCGTGGGGTGACCTGGAGCAGCGTAAAGTGAATGACTTTATTGTTGGGTTTTTTCTGCTGAAAATCCAATGATCTGTTGATCTTTACGAATCAAGACTCCTTAGTCTATGGCATAGCAGTCAGTGCTTGGGGGGAAAAAAAAAAGTTTAAATTGAAAGTCAATTTGATTTGGAGAATTGTTTTTTAACAGTTTATTTATTGAAAGTTTTCACAACCATAACAACGACAACAACATCCAATAACAGTGTAATGGAGTCATCATTTTCTAGTTCTGAATATATCATGTTAAGAATAATGATACCTGTTTGTTCTTGTGTTGTGTTTGATCCGGCTGCATTGGAGCTGGTCTCAGAACTCTTCTGCAACAGCTGTAAAGGAGAAGGTGAACTAAACACTCCAAATACAGCGAAAGCAGCGGAAAAGAGCACAGTTAAAGGTAAAATATGCACCATATTGTGTAAACTAATACAAAAGAAATCCCTATCAATCATCACTTGTTATGAGCCACTAGAAGTGTATGGTCTGATCTGTATCTGCAGAGACCCTGCCTTCTGCCTGGAGTCTCTCTTTTCTTAACAACATTTCGCTGTGTGCGGGACGTTTCTGGGCGTCAGCAAAGAGCCTTTGGGCCCCTGGTGGGTGTGTAACCCCCCCCCCCCAGCCAACAGCGTGCGAGTTGTGCTTTGATTTTAGCTACCTGTTTTATAACTTTCTCGTTATGTTCATATATCACATCAGAAGCTAACCGGTCACATCTCCACAAAACCGAACACATATTTTAAGTTTCATCTAGTGCAAAAATGACACACAATCTCTCAAACGGTAACCTCAAAAGGATTTCTTTTCTGTTTAATGTTTAATTGGCAAGAATATAAAACTAGTCTAGACTTTTGAACGTCAACATACATTCACAACAGCAGATGGCGCCAAATAGCGAGCCACCTGGAAGTTGGAACCAGAGTATGATGGGAGTGACGGCAGAGTGAACCGGAGGCTCGGGCCACACTTGAATGTGACATGCATTCTGTTTTAATATCCGATTCCGAAACCCAACCTAAGCCCGACGCAGTTAATGTAAAGTGAAGCGCTGAGTTTGTGTTACGTTGTCTAGATTTCTGTCCATTTGTCTGTCTGAGGACGCTGCTGAAACTGATGTGGCTGGCACAAATCTAGAGACGCAATATCCCCGGGGACATGTATTTATAGAGCTCTTATAACAGAAAAAAAAAGAAAAATCACAAAGTGCTTTTACATAAATAAGAAGCTGCGGCTGTCGGGTACGGAGCTCTCAGCCTCTTGCCGGAACTCCAACTGCGAAGGTGGGAGCGAAGCCGGATCTGGGTCTGTCCCTGAATATCTAAACATGGATATCTATTTTTAGTCTTTCTTTTGAAGGCCTATAAGTGACATTTGACCTAAGGGGTGTCTTATGTTGAAATAAGTCTCTACTTATTTATTGTTTCTTAACTCAGAAAAAAGGTAACCATTATATCCAACTGGAAAAAACTTTTGTCCAAACCATAGACATCCATTTTGTTTTTGATTCTGAACACATCCTGGAAATCAGCAACCAGATACAAGCTGTCCGATTCACACAGGAGTTTGACCCCATGCTGGGGTGTCAAATGGCCCTTCTCAGTTTCCAATCAGCCCTGCTGTTGTTCAATAATAAAGTGGACCAGACTGCTGCTGGGTCACCATCAGCAGAACCGTCTATATGATTAGTTTTGGAAGAAATGTCTTAAGAAGGCTGGTTGTCTTTGTTAGTCTTATGTTACCTTGCCTAGGGACTGCAGATGGAAAGTAGTTATTTTAACTAATTCTGGCATATTTACATGGTGTTTTTATACAACAATGTTCATAAATATGCATTGTCCCTATCAAATAAATCGATAAATAAAAATAAAGAACATCCACCGTAGACGTTCCATTTTTATCTGAAACAAACGCTGTTTTAGATTTGCTAGATTGCTTACTCTAAATCTACAACATCCCTGCAAATAATTTGGCTATTTAAAACATCATTGCGTTGCAATTTCCGCCATTTGGCCGCCATGTCCAGTTTGCTTCAAAGCCCGGTGTACTTCCTGGGGGCCTGGTGTACTTCCTGGGGGCCTGGTGTACTTCCTGGGGGCCTGGCACTAACGTGCACGCCCGGCCCGGCTACCAAACCAAAGAACAGAGCAGCTCGGATTACAACACACACACACACACACAGAGGGAGCGTGACTTCATTCTCTGCCCAGGACGCCGTTACTCCACTGTATCTTTACATAGCACATATTTGTTAGTTTCTACATGAATGTTCTGAATGTTGCGTAATAGTTGTTAATAGCTTATT
This sequence comes from Perca flavescens, assembly GCF_004354835.1. Lineage (NCBI taxonomy): Eukaryota > Metazoa > Chordata > Actinopteri > Perciformes > Percidae > Perca > Perca flavescens. The sequence continues at coordinate 26,051,254 of NC_041345.1, read as the reverse complement.
ACAACACCATTTACCTGCTGTTTGTCTCTGGCCATCCTGCGGTCCAGAGCGCTCTGGCGCCGCCTGGCCTCCCAGTGCATGGCCGACATCCTGACGCACAGCAGCAGCTACAGGAGACAGTCACAGCTCAACGTTCACTATGGAATGACCTGACTTTGTTTATTTTGTGAAGACTGTGAAAACTGTGGTTTGCTCTCGCATTAGGTCAAATTAATCTCACGTTGCCAGACCATCCTCCACAGCGCTGCGGAGGACGGTCTGGCTAGTCCACACAGCATTCCGGGATGGGAGAAAAACGTGCTCCGGTTTATCCGCATTTCTTTACAACCAATCGCAATCGTCTTGGTCGGCGCTAAGCCCCGGACACGATGACGTCGCCTCTGCAAAATGGCCTCGGGATGGAACTGGTTTTGGTGGAACGTGTGTACGTTCAAAAGTTGTTTTTAGTCGTGCAACAGAAAACTAGAACGGCAAGACAAATGTTAAGTGTTAATGGAATATTTGAACCTGCAATAACAGATTGTGTGGTCATTTGGGGGCGGTGGAGACCAGGTGTAAACACAACGTTGACTTATTGTCACCTTTTCAGTTGATAAGGCTAATGTGATAGCAAACAGTTGCCCATTTACTTTTCCAGCAGACACAGCGCAACATTAGCATAGCATTAGCACATTAAATAGCTGGCTCTCTACCTGCTAAATGCTGCCAGGTAGAGCTCCACGGAGCTGTTGGTGATAACTCTGTGGGTTGGTCACAACAAGCGAACCCCCCCCCCCCCCCCCCCTTCACACAGCCTCATTAGTCATGCGGTCTGCATTGCTAATATAAAATATTGACTATAGCCACTTTAAAGATGTGTAGGTGGTAGGGATGAGAAAATCTGTTCACCCTTCATGAGGAGTCCTACTCAGCCTGTGTAAATAGTTGTAATCAAGTCTGAAAAAATGAACATCATACCGTCTACATATGTATCTTGACTTGAGTATTTTAATTTTTTTTTTTTATTATGTGGAGTTTGAGAAACGAGGGTATTTCCCATACAGGGAAGGTCTTGCGGAAGATGCTATTGAGTTGCATCATGGGCAAGGTAGTGTTTGTGGCTGTATCAATTTTAACCAGCGGTGGAAGAAGTATTCAGATCCTTTATTTAAGTAGAAGTACCAGTACCACATGTGTAAGTATCATCAGGGAAATGTAGTTAAAGTATTAAACCATTGTAGTAAGTGTAAAGGATCCAACCAGTTGTGTGTTTAACGGTCTAGTCATTTCAGCTGGACTTGTAGGCCGTTATATTGTTGGCTAGTTTCATTTAGAATAAAAGCACCCGATTTTATAAACTACATGTGTTTAGTGTGCAGAAATCTTAATGTGTAAAGTAACTAGTTACTAAAGCTGTAACAGATGATTGTAGTGGAGTAAAAAGTACAATATTTCTCTCTGAAATGTAGCGGATTAGAAAGTGGCATGAAAAGACTCAAGTAAAGTACAAGTACCTCAACATTTATACTTAAGTACAGTACTGGAGTAACTGTACTTACCACTGATTTTAACCATTATGTTTTTTTATGTCTCTCCCAAATCCCCCAACTTTATGAAAGTGCAATACTAGCTCACTGGAGCCTTTAAGGTGTTGTAATGATAAAACACAATAAAACGGCAGTTCCTCATGTCCTAATCTGCTTTGTGTGTCCCATTTGTTGCCACTGGGCTAAAGCTAACTGGCTGTTCGCTGTGACCTTATGTCGAACTCTAGGCAAAAAAAGAAGCCTATTTCCCAAAATGTCCAACTATTATATAAATGTAGTGCAGGCAGCATATAAAGAAGGTGGTATAACATTGAATCTACTGTATATCAGCTGATAAAACAGCAACAGGTACGCTTAAAATTCCACTTTTGAAGTTGGCAGGTAGCTTAATCAGTATACAATATATAGTGTATATGATACAATATTTTGATCTGATACCACGATCATGTTTAGCTGTACACCTGCTTCCTCTCTGTCTAGCTGCGTTGTATGTAGAGTTTTGGATGTGACATCAGAGTAACCTGATACACTTTAACACCCAACCACTGCCATCAGCTCCTCTGATTACTGGCCTCTTCCTGTATTACCGGCTCGCAGTGCAACACACTGAATATCCTATCCCAGCTAATCGCTAGTTTGGCCATTTTGATAATAAGATGGTTATTACATTTTATCACTGTATCATGCATTTAAATATGCCCCAGCGTGCATGGGCTTACATTAAATATAAACCATATACAGAATGGGCCGATGCATTTAAAAATTATACTACAAAAAGACCAAAAATTTAAAATTATAATTTCATGCGACTTTTTTTCAGACCTTTGTGTCTATTACAAAAATCATATATTACTCATAAGGTATGTGATTGTAACCCTATGTGAAAAATCTAATTAAAGGCTAACTAAACACTCATTTCTGACTTTGTGGCAAACATAACGACATTCTATGTGAGCCATTTCTTTTCAAATTGACACAACATCAAGAACAAGAGTACCAGATATTAACTGTGCCACTAAAGCTCTTTTGGTGTCTGAATAAACATGACGCAACATATGAGTCAGAGGTATTCATTTTGTGTAATGTGCACATACAGTACGTCCTTACTATCTAAAAGGTGAGACTCACTGCCATGGGATAAAACATGCAATCCTTTGCTCTAAAATAATAATAAAAACATGAATATGGCTTTCAGCAGGCAATACAATTCAGCACAGCACAGTGATGTCTGAGAAATAAGAGTGTTTCCTGACCTGACCCGTGTCCTGGAGAGAAAGCAGCTGTATCCTCAATGGAGGACTGGTGGAGGCTGAGGTGTCTGTCTCTCTTTACCTCTCTCTCTCTCTCTCCTATCTCTGACCTTGTTAAGTGGAGTTTCCAGGCAACATAATGCTCTCCTTTGGTAAGAGAGAAGCAGAAAGGTAGGGTGGATAAATCATTGTTCACCACCTCCTGCAGCGTGTGTGTGTGTTTGTGTGTGTGTGTGTACTTATATACTAGAGAACACATGAATAATGACGCAAAAATGTGGAAGGACTGAAGAGAGACAAAAGGAAACTAAGGATGAAGAACCCTTCTGTCCTGACTGAGCTTGCAGTCTGGCAGAAAACAGGTTATATTACAGAGAAAACAAAAACGTGTATTCAATTTTTAGGGAATACTGAATGAACAGTTTAGCAATATTAAACAGTATATCATAATGTATGATTTAACTATTCACCAGGCAAAGAAATTATCAAAATATCAAAAAGCTGAACAAAAATTCAATCAAAGACATACTGTACATACTCTACCCTGCTCCTCAGCTTCTGGTTTGAATCTTTCAAAACCCATATACAACATAAAGTGGAGATATGTGTAAATATTAAAGTTCCCGTGTGTAACGTGTTTACTCGTTCATTCTCAAAAATCTGTGTTGCCCGTTCACAAATATTTACCTCCACCACCAATTCCAAGTATTCCTTTTTTGGCTTGAAATTTTACATTTGCATTCGTATGAACTGGGGCAGACGCTCCATATTCATGCGCCATCTTGAAATACGTTAGCCGGTCAGGGACATACAGGACATACTGCTCCGCCTTTCGCGTTTTCGCTGTCACATGATAAACTCACAGGGTGCTGCTAATGCTGCTAACGGGTATCATAGCATCCCAGGCCCCGGCTAGTTTGAAGAAGGAAACATGGAGGGACCACACGTATTCAAAATCCAAATTTCAGAAACATGAGTCTTCTTCTTCTTTGCCCAGAAAAAGAAAAAGGATATTGAAAAGAGCAAGAGACCGGCTTTTTGAAGCACGAAGGCTACCTGGTAGCTGCAATACGTACTTTGAACTGCGTGGCGCGAGAGAGTTGATTGCGATGTATGATGTCAACGCTAAGACGGGAGAAATTCCCACACATTTGGACCTTTAAAGGTCCCACCACGTGTTTTTGCCTTTACAGTAAGCTTGGTCCGGTTTGATGGTCTATCAGGGCTGCCGTTCCTCCTGCGGACAGCAGAGGGCGATGCCACCTTGTGCGATGAGGAATGGGGGGGCCTAGTGTGGCTGACAGAGCTGGGATCAGTTTAGCTAATTCACCACTTCTGGATGGGGAAGAAGAGGCCCCTCTCATGTGACCTACGAAGGTTGTTAATTCAGGATGATCTACTTTCCTTAAGACAATAGTGAGAGAAGATGGCTTCAGCCTGGATGACCAACAGAAGAAGGTTTTTATGAGTCTGGAGCTTTATTCTGAATCACATTAACGCCTGGCTCTAACCTGAATGTAAATGCTTAACTAGTGCTGGGTAATAATTCTACAGCAGCTCTCTATTTTTTGTATAATTTAGGATTATAAATGATTTATCCAAATTTTACAGCAGCGATCTTCAACAGGGGGCCCTGGACCGCTGGGGGGTCCTCAGAGTCAATGCAGGGGACCCTGGTCAGTGGGCTAGCGGAGTTATTTGTAGAGGAAGAAGAGCTTATGGGATAGTGTGTAATGGTAGTGTTGTGGAAGTTTCTTTGCAGCAGGAAAGCATTTTAGAAAGTTAGAAAGCGAAACAAATAAGACAGTTGAAGACTAAACCAAGTTTTTTATTTTTTATTTTATTATATTTGCAAATATAGGAGTAACACAGTTTCACAAAAGGCACAGCAGCTCAGTGTGAAAAAAGTATCTTCGACGAGTGAACAAGAGCACTGAGTTTATATACAGAAAAAGAAATGGGAGTGATAACCACACATGTTCTAGTCTAAACATGACTCTGCATTTCTGACAGGCAACTTTAGACATAGAAGACAATCTGAAACACAGGAGACATCCTGGAGCCATTTATCTCAATTGTAAGGGGACAAATGAATGTACCGAGAGATAGTTTTAGGGTAGCCCCTATCTGCTCAGCGTACACATTATGTTCCAGACTTTGTGGCTCCCACTTCGTTTAGTGAGAATCAGAATCAACATGTGAGAATGAGATAAAGTCCCTTTCAGCATTGTGAGAGAAACTTAAACATATATATATACAGTATATATATATATATACAGACTCAATATATATATATATATATATATATATATATATATATATATATATATATATATATATATATATATATAAAAAAAGAATATAAAGAATCATGCTTAAATGTAATTTTGCCTTTACAGTAGTAGTAGTACTACACGTTACCTTGTAGAAAACATTTTCAGATCCATCCACATGCAAAGTGCCATTTGAATCGATTCCTTGGGGGGCATGAATCTGTGATATTTACTACAAAAGTCTCTCAATGTCATGTTCTGTATTCCCATGTGACATTGTGTGGCGCAGTGAACAAACTTTCATTTTTGTATTCAAGTTTTTTTCAACAAAATAAAATAGCCTTAACACGAATCCAACATGTTATTAGCAAATAAAAATCCCCACTGATGATAGGCTGACTGGCCTATAGGTAAGGTAGTCACTAAGGTAGCCATCCACAGATCCAGTTCATCCTGAGGATTCACTGTGCATGTGTAACATTAAATTAAAGATTTATAAAATCATGCCAACAATTATAAGGCTATTTTAAAAGCAAGAAGAAGAGAAAGTTGAGGTTAGGCTTGTGATGCTTGCTGAAGTGACTACACAGTTTTTCCAATCTGCAACTCCCCCCATTAGATGACACACACACACACACACACACACACACACACACACACACACACACACACACACACACACACACACACACACACCAGCGTCTGATCTTCCATGTTGCTGATATAATCAGTGTTACATCAGAGTCTCCAAATGATCTGACAGCAGCGACATCCCATTAAAATCGTGAACATTGTGGCTGCTACTTGTCTTGAGTGCAGCAGGATCAAACTGCGGCAGCAAAAAATTATTCAATACAATTGTGTCTCGTGTGAATATTTTTTTGTGTCCTCCCAAAACACTTTTATGCATGTCAGATTTCACCGTGCTCAACAAGCAGTCAGTCAGCCTGGCTCCAGTCAGTCAGTCAATAGGTCAATTGTTCAACACACACACACCAACCTACCCACATCGTTATCATAATGAGTGTTGAGTATCAGGAAAGAACATAGACCATTATCATGCCAATCAGCGGACCCATTATGTCATAGATGGCTCATTCTGACCCATGATGACCTGTCGGCACTAGCTTACGACTCTTTCAGCGGCCATTGTAGCTCCTATTTATTTGGACACGTCTGGCTCTGAGGTGAAAAAGCAGTGTTGCTTGCATAATTATTCCTTTTGGCTTGTTGCACCGCTGCTGTTGATGCGGTTTCTTCTTAGCAGCGGTGGAAGAAGTACTCAGATCCTTTACTTCAGTGAAAGGACTAATACCACACTGTAAAAAATACTCTGTCACAAGTAAAAGTCCTGCATTGAAAATGTTAGTAAAAGTGTGTTAAGTATCATCAGAAAAATGTAGTTAAAGTATTAAAAGTAAAGAACTCTCCTCCCATTGTAGAAAGTGTAAAGGATCCAAACAGTTTAATGGTCTAATCATCTCAGCTGGACTTGTAGGCTGTTATATTGTTGGCTAGTTTCATTTATAATAAAAATATCAGATTTAATAAACTACATGTGTTTTGTGTGTAACTAGTAACTAAAGCTGTAAAAAGTACAATATTTCTCTCTGAACTGTAACGGACTAGAAGTAGAAAGTGGCATGAAAGGAAAAGACTCAAGTAAGGTACAAGTACCTCAACATTTGTAGGCTACAGTACTTGAGTAAGTGTACTTAATTACATTCCACTACTGCTTCTTACAGACTGTACAAAATGTATTGAGTCATGACATCACGTCTGGGCTAGCCTCTGTTCCACTAGCTGCGATCTTTGACCCTGCCTGGGGTTCAAATCAATCAGCTCCACTACAGCAGTTGCTATTACAAGTTTAAATATTTGGGATTTTACTGTAATAAAGAGTACTTTGCGAGCAGTACAGGTACTTACATCATCGAAAATGGGTTTTGTCCATATCCATTTGATTCCCCAACAGTCTCTTCTAAAGTAATCTTTTATTAACTTGTACAGCCTTCAGTCCTCGCTGTCTGCTATTAAAGGGTAACTTTATTTCAACCTGGAATTTATTAATTATTATTATTATTAAGCGTGAACGCTGTAACCAGCACCAACAGACCGGGCTTATTATTATAATACTAAGTGTCTGACAACATTATGGAAAGGATCCCTACAGAGATAGACCTTTTAAACCTCTGTAAATGATTGATTGATTGATTGATTGATTGATTGATTGATTGATTGATTTCTGGATCAAGGCGATAAAACAGTAATCCAAAGGATAACATGCTTTTAATAGGTACCAAATAACATTGTTTTGCAGCACTTGGAATTTGTTTTTAAGTTTCACAGTCAACCCAGAAAACCATGCAGAGCAAGCAAAATCTACATGGCACTGAATCAAAGTTAATACCAATAATTTCTTTACAGGGAAATCAAAAAGCTTTGTGATATAAAAATTTCAACTTACTGGCACATTTGGCTAAAACCTTGGCTGCAATGGATTCACCTATAAGCGATTGATCCAATGTTAAACCCAAATATGTGACACTTGATTTGGATACAATTTCAGACCCATTACACATCACTTTTAAAGTATTTAATTTTGCCAACTTCCTTTTTGTACCAAACAGGATTGATTCAGTCTTGCCCAAATGCATAGAGAGCTTATTGTCTACCAGCCACTGGTTGACAGACTCAAGCTCTATGCCAAGAGTATTTTCAATTTATTTTACATTACACCCTGGGACAAGTAAAGCAGAATCATATGCATATAATAGCAACTTGCACCATACCGCAGCTGTAGCAGTCATTTATATATACTAAAAATAACAGGGGCCCCAGGATCGAACCTTGGGGCACCCCACATGTTATACTCTGTGGATCAGAGAGGGTCCCCTCAACATCACAGACTTGAGTCCAATCTGTTAGGTAAGAAGTGAACCATATGAGTGCTGAGTTACTAAAACCCATGCACTGTAATTTAGAAATCAACATCTTGTGGTTCAGAGTATTGAATGCTTTTTGCAGGTCAAGTAATAGCATACCAACATAATTCCCTTGATCAAAGTTGTAACGCACATAGTCGAAAAGGTGAATGAGACAGGTGTCAATCGAATATGCAGCTCTAAAGCCAGACTGGAGCTCATATAATAGATCGAGCCTGATGAGATACTCCTCAACCTGTTCATACACCAGACGCTCAAAAATCTTTGATATAGTTGACAGAATTGATACTGGCCTATAATTTCCAACATCAGCTCTACTATTTTTCTTAAAAACAGGAACCACCCTGGCATTCTTCATAACATTTGGAAAAACACCCTGTCTTATGGAAAATTTATGATATGGGTAAGAATACTATATGTAACCCCAGCACTATGCCTTAGAAACCTGGAGGGGATACGTTCCAAGCCAGAGGCCTTATTTACTGACAGGGTCGAGAGACTCGCTCTTATCCTCTGAGACAGGACTAACAAAATCTATCCCAAATTAGTTTGAGACCTTTCTGTTTAACCAGAAACAGCTCTTTTGTTTCTGTTGACTTTGAATGAAGTTTATTTTCCGATGCTAAAATGACTGTTTATTTACATGGAGTCTGGTGGCTTTAGCGAACGCAATTTAGCGGATGTTTTTATGTTTAAAAAAAGGATCTTACCCTTTAACAGAAAGGTCGACCTCCTTAGAAATCCTTTCCATAATGTTGTCAGTAGGGTTGGGTACCGTTTGGATTTTTACGATTCCGATGCTGAACGGGTTCTTTTTAAAACGATTCCGATTCCTATCCGATTCCTAAACCTATTCTTGAAAAACTGAAAAATGACAAAAGAAAAGCTTTTTTTTAAAGGAGTTTTTTTTAAATGGAAAATTATTTAAATTGAACAATATATTAACGTTTTAAAGTACTTAAATATATAATAAGTAAACCAAAGTCACCTAACACATAACTACAAAAAATTAACAAATAACAGTTGTTGTTACACTATTAACAAGTAACAACAAAATAAATGTTGATTTGGTATGCCAAACAGCTTCAAACTTTAGAAGTTCTTTAGCAGAAAAATGACCACATTTGCCTTCTCTGGCGAGATACTACACCTTTCCTGACTTATGGCATGTCCTGCACAGGAGAAAACTCTCTCAGACGGTGTCCAAGAGGCCTGTACACACCCAGGTAGGAGTTTGAAAAGGCAGAGTCTTCGGGGGTCGGGTGGTGCTCCAATTTCAATTTTGAATTTGGTAGATGTTATTTCCTGTATTCTGGTGCATTTTGGGGATGGTCAGCTGGAGAAGGGCAATACCTAAATTTGTTCAGATTCATAGCCTTTTGCTTTTTGACTTATTAAGGTAATGACTTCACCCAACTACTTGGGCTTCAGGGCCAAACAACACGTTCAATCCCACAGGACTTCATGTTCTCTATTTATCCTAATAGGGATGCATATTTAGATTTTTTTTCCTGACCGACAGCCCGCCCGTGTTAACCGCTTATTAACAGTTAACAATCAGCTGACTAAGTCCAAGTCCATCCGTCTGGGAGAGTTAGCAGCCACAATGTTGCCTACATTGTTGTTGACACATGCAGCAACTTTCCCAGTTCCCAAGTCTCCACCACATCAATTAGTTTAGCTGCATGGTTGTCAGCTGTGGGTCTGCCTGACATACTCTGTGTTAGTAGGAAGTAGGACTGGGCAATATATGGCCTCAAAAAAATCCCTGATTTTTTCACAAAGAATCTGATTCTGACAACTGATTTTTTAGTTGTCGGACACTTAGAATATTAATCTGAGCCAGTCGGTGTCAAAACGAGCCCTTTGTGAACGAAAATGCAAGCTGCACAATTTCCCCATTAACTTACATTGTAGCTTGTTTCGCTGCTGCCGACTGCAGCAACTTCACTTAACACTGGACCAATGTCAAAGATTGTTGTTCTTATCAGTCACTGAGACACAAAAACCTGGGAAAATAGGGTCCAGGTTGGAAAAAACTGGAGTTATCTTTTAAGACATGCAGGGCTCTCAAGTTTTGAACAGAGTTCAGAGTGAGATTTTGGCGGCAGGGGTTTGGGTGGGGACGGGGGTCTGGTCTGATAAATGACACATAAATTCGTACAAATATATATATTTTTAAATTTAATTCAGCATTTCTTTGTGTATGTGTGTGTGTGTGTGTGTGTGTGCAATAATTAATACTATGCACTGTCTGGATAAAATATAATGAAATAGCCTAGGCCAAAGGTTTTCACAATGGGGGCCGGGAGGTTGTGCGGTAAAAATAAAAGGAAAGAAAAAACTAAAAATATACCAAAATATTATGGGTATTGTTATAAAAGTATTATGGGTAGGCCTATTATAAAATGGGTATCTTTATAAAAATATAAAACAGAGTAGCCCTGCAGCCGATTCAACATGTAGCTATGATGATAATAATAATAATAATAATAATAATAATAATAATAATAATGATAGGCGCAAAAGCTACCCAGTGTTTCCTCTATGTTGATTTCTGCCACCACAGTATCAGAAATAGGGCAGACGCACAACAGGGTTTCCACTATGTACATGTAGTATGTGGCAGGGCCTTCTGAACTCTATGGGGAACTCACTTGATTCCTCTACCCTGTTCCACTGTTTAAAAAATATTAGCGCAACTTGGTGGGCGTTATCCTGGTAATTTCTCTACATAAGAAATACAATGTGTGGTGTGTGAGCGTGTTAACGGATTGAATTGCGGGTGTTTCACGCCCAGTGCATGAGACTTGAGAGGTATGTACATGTCTGAACTATATTTTATGAGATCACTCTTCTGTGGAGCTGTGACATTCCGCCTGAACGTCTAGGGCTTCTGGGAAATTGTGCTAATTAAAGGTCAAAAGTGAAATATTGAAAATAAAATAACAAAAACATAACAAAACACTTCATAATGTTGCGTGAGGACATTTCTCCATTGGGTTGACTCATTTCTTGAAACAGAAAGGACATTCTCAAAACAACATGGAAAAACCTCCAAACCACTTGGCAATCGTTCACAACAGAATTTAATTTCTCATTAATTTCATCAAATTGCAAATGACTTAGTACATGTCTCAATGTCTGGTAATGACAGGTAGCCTACATTTAGCACAATTTCCAAGTGAATAGATCTTGTTGATCTAAACTGATTGTTGATTCTCAGTCTAATGTGTCATTTCATTGTATAAGTCATCACATGCACAATATTCTGTTCAATTGTCAAAATTAGTCAAGGACATAATACCTTGAATACCATATATGAATCTCTTGGGACATTTGATCGATTGATTACAGCAATTGACAGTCAGGTGAAACTAGAACTTGACAATGAAGGACATCTCAGATGACCAATCAAACAGTATGTTTAGTTACCTGACAGGAGCTGTCCATGATTGTGAATGCTGCCAAACATGTATTTATAGAGCTTGACCATGCAGGACCAGTACAATTTCTGAACATGGAGGCACCTGGCCAAGTAAATGAACAAGGGCAACTGCCTGCTCGAGGAAGAAGAAAAACAACAACAACAAAAAACAGTTCAATCCCAGCTAGCCTGAGGTCAAACAGTGGTGGAAAGTAAGTAGCCTACACTTAATAAAGTACTGTAAATGAAATAAGCATTTCCATTTCACGCAACCTTTTTGTTCTCTCAAGTACTGTGTTTTTTTTTTACTTTACTTAACTTGACAGCTTTAGTTTCTATTTGCAGGTTATATTTACACACAGAACCTGTGATCATCTTTAAGAATATGATGCAATGTAGATGCATTGTTGCATGTAAAACTGCCAAACAGTATGTCAAAAAGATTAAATGTATTCCTTTTTTAATTTGATACTCTTAACTTACTTGTAATTATAATATTTGTATTATTATTATTATTATTATTATTATTATTATTATTATTATTATTATGGCATTGTTAGTTTTCCTCAAAAGATATGAATAGGCCTGCTTCTTCCACCGCAGCATGATCAAATACAACAAGGTGCAGCATTTTTCATTTTGATTTAAAATAAAGCATATTTAAATTATTACACAAGTCTGAAAACATTCAACCCCTGTACAGAAAATGATGAACCCCAACAGTAACAGGGAAATTAGGCTAGGCCTACTGTAATACTACAGACTAGGGATGTGTCATGGTTCCAAGTGGTTCCAGTCCTCTCTCTCCGGCCCGCCCACCGTGGTCCAGCCCGCTGCTGTTACGTCAGCAGCGGGGGTTGCTCTTGCTTTTCCCAGCGCTGCTGCCTGTCCTGTTGCCAGTCGTCGTCGGACCAACGTCGTAGCCACACGGCCCCGGCTTTGAAAACATTTATCGGGATTATTTGGGCGTTAAAACTTGGATACTGTTCGCAAATTTGTCGTAGTGCAACAATGTTCACTAGTTTAGGGAGCTTGGAAGTTTCGACAGGTGAGATATATTACATTTGTTTTACACCAACGTCTAATAACCTAACGTTGCGTGTGTTGACTTTGTTGGAGCGACAACCGACAACATTCCTTTGAGTCCTTCCGCCGCGAAGCACACCGTAAAGAGAAGGATAATATAGCTACTTTATTTTTATTTTTTTATGAATTTTAACTTCGTAACTAAACTGTAACTTGTTTAACTACAATTGTCTCTTTAGCCGTTTTCCTTTTGCTTATGTTTGAGGCCGTGTTTTTAACCGAGTTACAAGCATTAATGTTATCTAACGTTACCTAGCATTAGCATTAGTTGACGCTACCAAAAAGCCACAACAGGCACCGCAGGATTTCTCTGCCGCTGGATTCTGTTTTTCCAGTTGTATGCAGGGGAAGCTAGAAACAGAAAAAAACACCGCAGCAGCTCCTGACAATGCCTTCTGCCTTGCAAACAAATACAATGGCTCACCATTCACTGTGCAGTCTGTCAGAACAAAAGCTTCTTTTTTTTTTTTTTTTTTTTTTTTTTTTTTTTTAAAGTTTAACCTGTTTTTACACAAAACCAAGTATATAGTTTAATAGAAACAATTGTTGCACGGACTTTATATTACTCTGCAGCCTATACAAAACCTACATGCGTGTCTTTCTATAGTTAAAAAACGCAGCTTAAATCTCAGCTAACGTTAGTCTAATTACTGTCAGCTCAGTGCACTTGTTAAAATAGCTGACTCATGTTTTCCTCGCCCTCTTGTTTTTTTCTTTTTTCTTCAGCGCCCTCCGTGACTACAGCCTTAGAAGTGAGGCCAGGAGTGTGAACTGCTCTCCAGCCAAACCGGCTCCTCCTCCTCGGCTCCAGACACACTTATTTATTTATCTTTTGCTGCCGAGGACAGAGTGAAGACAAGTGACCCAGGAAGACTGTGACATAGTGGAAGTTCGACGGAACCAAACCAAAGGACCCCCGCCAAAGGAAATCATTTAGTCCTTTAAATCTTTAGAGGGAATATCCACTCAGCAGGACCTAAACATGGGGAACCAGTTAACAGAGATTGCCCCTAGCTTCCAGTCTCTCCACGTCGTGGTAATTGGGTTGGACTCTGCAGGGAAAACCTCCCTCCTCTACAGACTCAAGCTACGGGAGTTTGTCGACACGATCCCCACCAAAGGCTTCAACATGGAGCGGATCAAAGTGCCCATGGGCAACTCGAAAACCAACAGCACCACGTTCCAGGTGTGGGATGTCGGCGGCCAGGACAAACTTCGGCCCCTCTGGAAGTCGTACACCCGGAGGACCGACGGGCTGGTGTTCGTGGTGGACGCGGCCGAGGCAGAGCGCATGGAGGAGGCCAAGGTGGAGCTCCATCGGATCAGCCGCTCTGCGGAGAACCAGGGGGTGCCCGTGCTGGTTCTGGCAAACAAACAGGACCTGGATGGCGCCATGTCAGCTTCAGAGGTAATTATTGTTACGCGAATGGTTGGTATTGTTGCGTAGAGCTGATTTATCAGATAAAATAATTAATCGGTTGACAAAAAAAAAAAATATTGGCAACAATTTTGTTAGTTAATTGACTATTAAAGTTTGCGGTTCTAGCTTCTCCAATCAAAGGGTTTGCTGCTTATATTATATCACTGTGAATTGAGTATTTTGGAGTTTTCAACTGTATGGAGGACAAAACTAGATATATTTAAAGATGTTACTATTGGGGATCGACCCATACTGGTTTTTCAAGGCCGATACATATTATTAGTAGTCACTGAAACTGATGACCGATATGAGTGGAATGTTTGGAATGTTCCAAAAACTTGAAATGCTTTAAGCATTCAATGAGAAACTTTCAACATGATACCCAGTAGAGAGAGTCAGATAGTGTTGTGGGGGAGGGGGATTAAAAGTCAGATTCAGTGGTGAGTGAAACTGAAGCAGAGGGACCGACAGAGCTGTACCCGAGCCAAAGTAGACCACTTTCTAATTCATTAACTTTATCGGTTATTGGGCAAATAAAACGCTGATACAGATCATCTGCAAACTGCCAAAAAACGCCCGATAATCGAACAGGGCCAATAATCTCTCTATCCCTAGTCACTAAACTGGATATGACATGTAGACAAAGTATTGTTTTAGGCTTTTACTGAAATAACAACAAATGGCTAGCCAGAGATCCATTATCCATAGCTGATTTTACACATGGAACTTTGCACAGTACTGGGTTGGATTTATTGGGTATTTATCTCAAATTATACTTTTCTGAATCGTCCTGATTCAAATGCTGTGCGAGCCGCCATGACTTTATGAACAATAGCTTTATTGAACAAAACCAATAATGGTCCAAACTAATTTCCATCCTAATCTTTTATTACCTGTAAGTTTCTGTTTTAATGATAAGCTTAATTTAATTTAATTTTTTTTAAATTGCTCATTCATTAATATATTAAAATAAACGGAACAAGCTTGTAGATTAGCTGACCATGTGGTCACTTTTCATGTCAACGCCACACGAAGCAGATTCATTTTTTTTTTTTCCTCAGTGACAGCGGAGGTCCCTTTAAACACTGCTGCCACTGTGTCTAAACAGTGCGCTATTATCACTATTAGTTGCTTATCCTTCATCCTCCATCGCATCAGTCCCTCTTTTTCCACTTTTGTTTATCAACAACATGACAATTATCAGGCATTTTAAAGAAACTTCAGACTCAACTGCCATGCCATTTTGCAGTGGTATGAACGTGCACCGCTGCTACCAAATTATGAAAGCTGCAGCTTAACTTCACGCCATCATTAATATCCTCTGCTCTGGTGTTTCACCCTAAAAAATATAAAAAGAAGACTGGCCTAGTTTTCAGCTTGTAGAGCGGACCTCCATGGCGCATACGGCCCACTATTGCGGTGCTCTCCCGCCTGGTGTAGCTGCTCCGCAAACGGCATAGCACACATGTTCACTGTGGCCTGTCTGTAGCCTCTCCACACACATGCACGGAGCGGAGAGTGAAGTTGTCTGCACCGGTTACAAACGTGCAAAATTATTATAGTAAGGTAGATCACCCTCAGTGTTCTAATCCGTCAAAATGACAGATGGCCTTCCAATTGTTCCCCCCCAACTGGGGGAAATATTCAGTGAACGGGACCTCTGGTTGTGACTGACGTCCTGTCTTGTGCCTGCTGTGTTTCAGGTGGAGAAGGTTCTGGCTCTCCACGAGCTGAGCTCGACCACGCTGCACCACACACAGGGCTGCTCGGCGCTGGACGGTCAGGGCCTGCAGCCCGGCCTGGAGAAGCTCTACGAAATGATCCTGAAGAGGAAGAAGGTGCTCCGACACAGCAAGAAGAAGAGATGAGGCGGCAAGATCGCCGCGGTGCTTGGGGACAGATGTTACTCTTTGAACCACGACTTGTCTGAGGACCTTCTCGGCAGCCGCGTCTGGGACACTTCAGTGGGTGAAACCAGAGGGAAGCTGTCAGTCCTCCAGACAAGTCGCAAACTTTGGCTCTCAAGCCTGTTCCAAATGGTAACACCTCCCTTCACCCTATAGACATTTGGACATCTGCTTCCTTTGGGATTGTGTCTGCTCTTGAGCACTCCTCCCTCCCCCCCTCATGTCCCATCTTTAAAGCAGCACGGCAGAGAGACTAACAGCCCCCAGAGGGGGCAACAGAGGAAAACCTGTGCAATAAATGAACAAACACTCACTGATGCATGAACACTCACTGATGCACTAGCATCAATATTGAAGGATATTTTGAACCAGTACTGTCGTGCCAACAGAACCCTGCAGGCCTGGCCTGAGCAAATTTTCTGTTCCTTTCAAAGTTTCAATGTCATACTTTACTCCAAATCTTTATGTTGCATGATGTTCACCCAAATACCTCCTTTGGGGATATTAAGACAACACTTTTGTTGATCAAAAGATATCTGTTAAGATTATTCTAGGTTAGTAACTGCCCAATGTTCAGTTAGGTATGTCATTGGCACAGCAGTTAGCATGTGCCACCGATGTGACATTTGCACACTTATGCACTGAGGTTGCACAATCCAACAACACAAGTTTTAGATTAGTTTTTCACTCCTTACCAAAGTTGTTTGCTTGTCACAGTTAGGTGTATTCCAGGGTTGGCTGGATGTTTGACTGGTTAGTTAGTTCAAACGTTAAATAGTTTTTTATATCGAGTATATTGTGTTTTGTAGAATGTCAACATGAATAAATTATTGAGCAACTTTGGCATTATTTGCTTGAAACATGTCTTTTTATTTTACGTGCCTCATTCATTACACATTGACTTAAGACGGCTGAGAATTTGACTAACCGGAGTTGTAGATGATTCAAAATCACGGTGCATTAGGGGCAATGGGAGAAGGTAATAATGTCTGACAGGTTCATGCTAATGATCCCTCCAGTGTTGTCAGAACATGTCTTTAAACACATCAGCAATCAGTGCTCCCACAGCATACACAGCTGCTGTTATCTGGAAATGACAAACCGGTGAATGATTGATAATCCAGGGCGTTACACATAACACGTACAGCTGTAAAAAATAAGTGAAATTACATTCCCTGCCCAATATGTCGAAATCCAGTGGCCATCAACTAAATCCTGTCTTTGTGAAGCTTCTACTGTTGAGACTGTGTGGAAGCAGTTTTTATTTTATTTATTTTTCTTATCCCCACTACTTTCTGAGCACATAACAATGTAATACAATCAGTACTTGAATTGGGCCAGTACTCACAGGTACAGATTTGCTACTTAGAGTAATGAATAACTGAGTACTGTTTCTTATTAAAGACTGATGTTACTCTACATATTTCTTATTGTTAACAACTCCCATAAAAAAAGAAGTCCAAAACACTTGGTTCCACCTGTAGCCATGTATAAAAAGTTCATCCATGACCTTTTGAAAATGTAGTTGTGACAAAAAAATAGGGACTCAAAGCCTTTTCAAGAGCTTTTGACTACTTGAACTGGTTGAAAGTTCTGGGAAAAATGTGTGGATTTATGATTAATATTTGTTATAAGTGCATAGAATAGCATGAATCAAATATGGGAGGTTTGGTCTTTCATGAATATTTGAAGGAGAAATGAAAGCAGTATAGTGGTGCACTATACACAGAGAGAGCAATAGTAGGCATCCCTTTGTTGGGTCAAGACATCAACGACTAATGTCTAAAATGTAAATGTTATTCTGCAATAATCATAGAAAATATGGATTTGAATTCACGATGGCAGGTAACTAACACTCAACTGCACACTGGAACTTGTATTGTTGTTAATACAAGGCTTGTTGATATAATGTTATAGTGGTGACCCTCTGGAGTCCAGCCAGGGGAGATCACAAAGGAATGTTACAGCCCAGCCCCCACCCACATGACCTGTCTGAGCTGTTCTCTGATACCTAGTCTCGCTTTGCCAGACCCTCCTCCAAAGCGCGCTGGAGGAAGGTCTGGCTACTCCACATAGCATTCGGGGATGGGAGGAAAACGTGCTCTGGTTTATTGGCATTTCTTTAAACCAATCACAGTCGTCTTGGGCGGTGCTAAGCACCGGAGAAAAACCGCAGTGCAGCTGCAAAATAGGATCGGAAGGAACTTGTTTTTTGTGGAACATGTGTACGTTCAAAAGTTGTTTTAGTGGTGCAACAGAAAAGTCAGACTGGACAGATAGTCTAGCTAGCTGTCTGGATTTACCCTGCAGAGATCTGAGGAGCAGTTAACCATAGTCCTCAGAAATCCACCGGAGTTTAAAATTACAACACAAAGGAAGCCCAAGGCAACGGATATCCGGCTTAAAGGAACACGCCGACTAATTGGGAATTTAGCTTATTCACCGTAACCCCCAGAGTAAGACAAGTCGATACATACCCTTCTCATTTCCGTGCGTGCTGTAACGCTGTCTGACGGCTCCAGCATTAGCTTAGCACAGCACAGATCCTGCAGGTAACTGGTTCCAACTAGCCTACTGCTCCAAATTGTGACAAAAGTGACAAAATAACGCCAACATGTTCCTACATGTTACATGTTGTGATTTGTAGAGTCACAGCGTGTACAAAAAACAACGTAACATGAGACACAGCCATCTTCTAACAGTAAACAAACCGGGTCTGGACCCTGGGCGTCACTATTTGATGCTCTCGGGGCTCACGTCTAGCCTTTTGGCGTCAATTTTAGACACGCTTGGTCAGGACTCCTGGTGTGACTTTTTGACGCTCTCGGTCGTGACTCTTGGCATCACTTTTTGATGCTCTGAGTCGGGACGTACGTTTAACTGACATGCGGCACAAGAACGGGACAGCTAGGTCTGGGAAAAGACGGTGTGTGGGGTTACAAAACGTACGTTTCAGTGACACAGCCTCCCGGGTCAAAGTCCTGTGATGTTTGATCCATCCACCCCCCCCCCCAACCAACTTCCTTACGCAGCTTTTGGTCTTTCATACTACTCTCTACTGTCACTCTTTATACTACGTCATCTTACAGCGCCGCGGTCCAGCTGCTGCTCTGCCCGGTGCGTTCCATACAGACGCTGAAGGGGGATTTTTGCGTCGGTATCTGATGCTGAGAGACACTGACCAAGCGTCGGTATGATACGAATCGGGAGTGAGAACGGGCTGTCAATTAATTCGCTATGAGAACAGCGGCATTTTCGAAGTTTGCAAAGTGACCGAGACAGACGTCTGCAGCCGGCAGTTCAGTGAGACGCCCAAATCTCTCTCTTTTTCTCTCTTGGTCTTTTCATGGGATTTGTTTTCAACAAAGCTACATCTACACTACAACGTTTCGGCCACTATATTTTCTTCCACACTCCTCCCAGCCTCAGAGCTGGAGATACTGAAGGTCAGATCACCGCCCAACCCCCACCAGTCACTTCTCCCAGTCGCCATATGCTAAAACCTGCTGCCTAATCCCCACGTCCAATTTATACCAAAGTCATACACGTGCTGTTATGCTAAATATGACACTAGTCAAGCTACATCTGGCATTTTACATGCAACATCTGTTTGTTTCACATTATGTGAAGATACTTTATTTAATTTCATGTTCATTTACTCTGCTTGTTAATTGTCTTTTATCCTAGCAAGTTTTTTGGAGATGTGTATAATTGTTTGACGAAATGACCACATTACCATATGACCTCTGATTCCAAGCCTTCGATTAGAGGTAACATTTATCAAATTAGACCACAGACTGTAAAGAATAATGGACATAGCATTGGGGACATGACTCGTTGGTTTGTGGACTGCCCTGTCCCATCTCCCTAGAGTCTTTCAGTCACTGGTCCAACCCCCCTGGGCCCACTTAGCCTACTGCGCAGTCAATCCAATTATCCTGATCTGAGGCTCCCTCCTGCTGCGACTCAGCTGTTGGAGCAGTGAGTAAGTAGCATGATTATTGAGTCAGCAGAATGGACAGGAAAACCCTCCCCATGAAAAGTCTTTAGCCAGCTCACTCAGGCTTGATTAAATTACCATCTTTTCATTAAATCTTTCACTTTCTTAGGTGATCAGCTTTTTTTTTGGGTCTAGCTTGCAATAGTGTCACATTGCTAGACCTATCGCCACATAAAGTCTGGCTACACCACAGATCCATTCTTGGAAAAAGGCTCTGGATTGTTTGCGTTTCTTTACAGCAAACCAATCACAATCGTCTGAGCTCCGGACGCAGCACCAGTGGCTCTGCAAAATAGTCTCGGGAAGGAACTACTTTTGGTGGAACATTTTCACCCCATAAAAGAAAACACCACATACAATATTAAATTAACTGTTGACACAGTACAGTAACGTGAGCTATTTAAATTAGCTTTATACATGGTCAAACCTCATTTGCTCTTTGTCCCAGTTAGAGAGGAAATGCCGTAAACCAGGGATCTTCAACAGGGGGTCCGGTATAGGTTAGGTAGTAACTAATGTAGCCATCCACAGATACAGTTCATCCTGAGGATTCACTGTGACACATGTATGTGTAACATTAAAACATGATTTATAAAATCATGCCAACAATTATAAGGCTATTTTAAAAGCTTGTACAAAAAGTATGTATAAAGGCTTTAGGACGCCCTACATGTAATTGTAATTCCAGTTTAATATGCAACTTCACAACCTATGTACTAGGGGGTTCCTGCTCCGTCTCTCTTTCAG
Source organism: Perca flavescens (assembly GCF_004354835.1). NCBI lineage: Eukaryota > Metazoa > Chordata > Actinopteri > Perciformes > Percidae > Perca > Perca flavescens. The sequence continues at coordinate 26,030,673 of NC_041345.1, read as the reverse complement.
TTCAGGCTTAAAAAATGTTGAAGACCCCTGCCGTAAACATATTCTTTGGAAATTTTTACAATCATTCCACCGAAAGAACCAAGCAGGCCTGCCTTGTTGCACGATCCAATCGTTTATCTAAACTTGACATTTTAAGAGTGTAGCTTGCTAGCTCAATGGTTGTTCTTGTAGCCTACTTCCTAGTTACTTCCAAAACTAGGTTGTGATCAGTCGGTTGGAAGCAAATAGTTTTTCTACACGAGTCCATCTTAGAGCTGAACACTAAAACTTAAATGTAACTTTACAGTAATTGTGTGATGTGACATCGCAGGCTGGTTGGGTGGATGCCGGTTACGGCATTTTCACTGAATACTGGACCAATTTTCAATGATTTTCGTTCACATTAATCACTTAAAGACATCAATGCATGGACATTACCCTTTAACATAGTTTCAGTCCAGCACACAAGTCAGGGCAGCAGTGGCCAGCTGTCTCCCATTAGCTGTGGTTGCGGCTACATCTCTCTCTGGAGTTACCCTGGTACAGATGTTGGCAGGCCTCACCACACACAGGATCAGGACCAAACCCAACCAGATGTCTAGTTCTGGCTCTGCTTCACTTTTTTCATCTTCACTCTCCATCTGCCTTTGCGCATCCGTTCTTCTTTCTGCCTCTGCTCAAGCTCCCTGTGCAGACGAATCATACATTTAGAAACATGTAACAGTTTTACTGCCTCCTAACTCTTTATCAATTTGGGACAATTAATGCAATCAGTCGCCATTTCTACATTAAGACAAACATCTTGTCACTACATTTGATTACTCCCGTATCCACATACAGAGATTAGTTGACTTGCTTCCCTTTCCCTCTCTGTCTCTCCTCTGTGTGTATGCCATGTTTCCCTTCTTACAGCAGCACAGTAATTGCAGAAAGCTCTGTGGTTTTTGATTAGTATCTACATGGCTGTCCGTCCACCCAGGCCGGGCCAGTTAAATGGAGGCTCTGGCTTAACGCACCATTTCAGATGAGACGTGCCTTCCAAAATAGAACTGAGTGCATCCAAAACCCAATGTTACCACAATCTGCTAAAGCATTAAAAGAAAACCTCCACTCTCCACAGTCCCAGGCTTAAAACTGCTCTTGCATGCATCCTGAATTGGTTACATTGTGTAGAGTAATTTATACAATGTTTTCTTTTTAGGTAAAATGTCACTTTCTCATTTCATCATAAAACATAAAGGTAGTATCTGCTATATGGCAGCTGTCCATGTTAACCAAGAGATATCCTCTCAACTCATTTGCATGCATGGAGGATTATAAGAGTTTGTCAGAACAGAGGACTTATCATCCAAGTAGTCACTGAAAAAATACAACTTCACAATAGTTTTAGAGTACAACCATAGAAAGTAGTGAATGGCAGTATACATATGACACAATCACACCCATCCCCCATCCCCTGCTCTCCTACTTCGTCTACATTAAGCTGGCCTTTGCACTGGCAGCGTAAAAGGATACTTTGCTGATTTAAATCCAGCTCTGTGTCATGGCAGTGTGGCCGATGTGTGCTGATAACCAGTGTTTGGCTTCCCAACATGGACAGCTGCCATACAACAGTTACTTACTTCATGTTTCATGATGAAAGGAGAATGTGATATTTTACATAAAAAAAAAAACGGATCAATTCTTCTACACAATGCAACCAATTCAATATACATTTAAGAGCAGTTACAAGCCTGGGACAGTTTGCCTTAGTTGAGAATGGAGGTTTTCTTCTAATGGTTTAACAGATTACGATACTAATCGCAGATCAGGACTCTGGAGGAACCAGTGTGTTTTAAATGGAGGGTGTAACGGAACGGCAAACACAGCCCCTCCCTGTGTAGTCTTTTTGCTCAGCACTCGTGTCACTGGAGCACCCAACGGGAGAGTTTCCAGCTTTCATGTCCTGACAGATCTGACACTACAATGGAGCAAGCAAAGTGAACACAATGCGGGATTCACTCAGATTTATGTTGTAAAAACTTGAAGAAGTGCTTACTCAAATAGTTAACTTCAACATAGTTTAGCACAAAGTATTGTTTGCGCCGTTTTGTGAGGACAAGCCTTTTGAGTGTCTGTGCACGTGTACACCAAACACAACAATGTTAGAAAGCAAGCCCTGACATTAAAACGCCTCCTAAAACTGAACGATGTAACAGACAGCGCCTAGTCCCTGGTGATGATGATGACACTGAAGTGTTAAAGTCACTTCTCCTGCATGGTTGACTTAGCATAAACCAAGATGCAACAAAAAGAAGGCTGCTTCTTTATTGCATGGATTGTGCTACCTTCCAGTATATGTCAGAAATTAATCAGACATGATGCAGTATACTTCATTGGGGCATTTATTTTTGTTGTTGCCAATTTCGCAAGGCCAATTTTCTCTGTATGTAAGGGTTAATGCCCGATGGGGAGTCCATTAATTACCTCATACCTGAAAGGCCACTGATCCACTTATACCATGGCTAATTGCCAAAGTACATTTTTTAAGACCAATCATTTATAATTTCCATGTGTTATCAAGTCTTTTGCAAACAACAACTCGGTTTCCCTGGTAACACCTGAGGGTTTGACTAATACCTGTTTTACCTGTCATTCCCATCCCATAAGGTTTTTTAAAATGCAAATGTCCACTGCTCCAGTAAATAGGACAGATCTTAGATATGACTGGGAAGAGGAGTTAATATACTCCGCTCAGCTCGTAGAACCTTTTGGCTCAGTTATGAGATGTTAGCCCGCTAACGTTATGCTAGCAAGATTCAGAGTCAATAACATTGCATACAGTTGACAATCAGTGAATATAATTAGACAGTATGCTTAACAACAAGACAAGCTAGCTATCCAGCTGTGTCATTGTCCCCAAATCAAGATTTTCACGAACAAACGATACGCCAAGCGTAACGTTGCCGTTGGCCACAGTCTGAAGTAGTGAGTGGAACATCTAACGGGATGTGCGACGGTCGCTAAATGTGATATTCAGATTATTATTATTTAAGGGCATAGATTTCCACAATAACATTCTTACTAGTCGGTACTACAAGGCAAAAAAAACATCAAGAAAATAAATTTTGACCCAGAAAAACTAAAAGTTGCATGGTCAACAGGAAGACAACACAAGGGTTAAGACAGGAGAGGGGGAATGACATGCAGCACAGAGCCGCGGGTCGGACTCAAACCTGCAGGCTTTAGCTTTAGTACATGTAGTGCACTCTCAACCAGGTCAGGTGAACTATCAGGGCACCCCCTGCCCCTGTTTTTACATCTGGGTGTTTTTTTGTAGACCTGAGATTACCCTAGCTGTGTTTGGAACCGTTCCCTATCACGGAAACAGTGCACTATATAGCGTGTTCGCCATTTTGTAGTGGTGTTCGAATTCTCCGCGGTTAATTTCATTCACTATATAGTCCACTATAAAATACCCATAATGCACTAGAGTATACATATGATGTACCCTACATTTTATTCCCGTATACCACAATGCAACGCGGCTGCATTTTCAAGGCGGGGAAGAAGAGGCACAATGACCCGTGGAAACTGAAAAGGTGAAATGGAGCGGGCTTTAGTTTCTAAACAATGGAAATGTAACACGCAACATACTATAATACACAACCTTTTACTTTAATCCTGGGTGCTCAGGTTGTTTCAGGGACGTATTAGAAGTATTTTTGTATCGGTTTGTTTACATGATGCTGGGCCTCCATCACAGAAATAACCGGCGCATCTACTGACGCTACGATGTTTTCAGTGATAGTGTCTGAAATCTGGTTCGGTCGTTCCCTGTATAGTTCACTATTTAATAAACACTATATATAGGGAATAGTGAGGGAGTGACCCCGACTGAGCATCCAGATCCGTTCTTAAGGAACAGTTAGATAAAAACACTGATACCACTCTTAGCCAGCAGCTCAATAGCAAAGGGAAGAAAATCCTCCGTTTCACATTTCGGCCTCTGTACCGATTAAACAAACAGGATATAATGGAATGTGCCAGTAGATGGATTCTTCGAATAGGTGTTCCCTACAATGTTGACGTATTGCTTCAACTGAAATGATATGATGACACGATAATGCAGTTTGGATGATTATGACATACGTTTGTGATGACTCCTTCTGTTCTTAATATCTGCCAGGTAGAGGCAAAGGTCAATGGCATGTTGACATTTTTGGGTCTCATTCAGTTAAAGGGGACTTTTCGAAAAGAGCAATCAACATTTGGAAAAAAAATCTTTGTCGAAATAAACATCGGACAATACTATCTCGTTATTACATTTTAAACAAGCCTGGGTCGCACTTTATTTTCCGGTACATTAAAAAGACGTAATGTGCCGTACTTTGTATCAAATTAGACCATAACTATAAATATCTATCTCTTATTTATGTACTAATTGCAGGATAATTCGGCCGTTTGGCCTTGGATTAGGGAATAACTGTTTGTTTTCTGTCTAAAAAACAACAACATAATTTGTAGTTATGGTCTAATTTGATACACAGTAGGTCATATCATGTCTTTTGTTTGTATTTATTTTTAAAGATAATTTTTTTGGGGGCATTTTAGGCCTTTATTTCCACAGGACAGCTGAGAGAGGGGGGAATGACATGCAGCAAAGGGCCGCAGGTCGGAGCCGAACCTGCGTTCGCTGCGTCGAATGGGCAAACCCCTACACATGTGCGCCTGCTCCACCAACTGAGCTAACCCGGCCACATATTACGTCTTTTTAATGTACCAGAAAATAAAGTGCGACCCAAGCCGGTACCACTGCTTGTGTACCTGAGGCAGAAGATCCAGTTGATTCAAGTTTCTCAGGTCCTCAGACTATGCTGGTATGGCAGCTCTGCCCCCCCCGAGGCTCACCTTGTTCTCTCTTGTCATCCCCTCCATGGCTGTACACAGTCAGGAGGAGCCCTGCAGGCGCAGCTGGACTGACGTCAAAGGGTTGCTCCTCTATTCCACTCCTGCGGCTCCACACCCACCCAAACTACATGCAGGTGTTGAAAACAGGCCTGTCTGGATATACAGCAGCAGCAGCATCCCTCCAGGCGTCAAATGTTTTAGTATCTTCTAAAATGCAGGTTGGCCTGGTTGAAGAGTGTGAAGAGTATTATTGGTCATGCATGCTGACCAGTAGTGGAATGTAACTAAGTACATTTACTCCAGTACTGTAATTAAGTCCAAATGTTGAGGTACTTGTACCTTACTTGAGTATTTTCTATTCATGCTACTTTCTACTTCTACTCTGCTACATTTCAGAGAGAAATATTGTACTTCTTACTCCACTACATTCATCTGACAGCTTTAGTTACTAGTTACTTTACACATTAAGAGTTCTGCACACAAAACACATGTAGTTTATAAAATCTGATGTTTTATAATAAATGAAACTAGCCAACAATATAACGGCCTACAAGTCCAGCTGAAATGACTAGACCATAAAACACACAACTGTTTGGATCCTTAACATTTTCTACAATGGGAGGAGAATTCTGCATTGAGTACTTTTACTTTTAATACTTTAAAGGGTAAAGGGTTTTTTCGACTTGGACCCTATTTTCCTATGTTTTTGTGTCCAAGTGACTAATGGGGACAACAACCACATTTGTCCAGTATTAAAAAGATCCCTGCAAATTAATATTCTACATGTCTGACAACATTATGGAAAGGATTTCTAAGGAGGTCCACCTTTCTGTTAAAGAGTAAGATCCTTTTTTTAAACAGAAAAACATCCGCTAAATTGTGTTCGCTAAAGCCACCAGACTCCATGTAAATAAACAGTAATTTTAGCATCGTAAAATACACTTCAGTCGACAGAAACAAAATAAAACTATGAAAAGCCATTTTTGGTCGTCTTTCCACTTTTCCAACCATCAAAACTCTAGTTTTGTTTGAAATTAACACATAATTTACTGATTTACATATGTGGTTTTATACATGCTAAAAGTATTGCTTTTTTAAATGGAGTCTGGTCAGTTTAGCGCTAGCGACCTCAGAGCTGTTTCTGGTTAAACAAAAAGGTCTTAAATAGGTTTTAAAGGTCTATCTCTGTAGGGATCCTTTCCATAATGTTGTCAGACACTTAGAATATTAATCTGACACCATCAGTGACAAAACAGCACTTTTGTAAATGGCAGCGTAAGGCTACATTTACAGTGCTACGTTTTGACTGATGTCTTGCTAAGTTTACACGTTGGAAACAGTGCTGCCCCTGTTTTGGTTTGAAAACTTGAAGTAACGTCAGACTCCCTGTCTGTGTTTTCTGCGGCCTTTGTTGCCTATTAGTCACATGTTACTTTTAGTAACTCTTGTATGCACAGGGATCTTATTTTTGGCTCAAAACGCTGATTATATTCCAAAACGTAGCAGTGTAAACGTAGCCAGATAGGTAACATAATGGACGCAGTTCAGGGTTATTGGCCATATCCTCGACATTCCGCTTCCGGGATTGCTCCGATGGAAATTCCGCAGGATTTCACTCATTTAGGGCAGATATCCGTTGCCTTGGGCTTTCTTTGTGTTGGCGTTCTAAACCCCGGTGGATTTCTGAGGACTATGGTTAACTGCTCCTCAGATCTCTGCAGGGTAAATCCAGACAGCTAGCTAGACTATCTGTCCAATCTGAGTTTGCTGTTGCACAACTAAAACTACTTTTGAACGTACACATGTTCCACCAAAACAAGTTCCTTCCCGAGGCTGTTTTGCAGCGGCACCGTGGCTCCGTCCGGCGATTAGCACCGCCCAAGACGATTGTGATTGGTTTAAAGAAATAAAAATAAACCAGAGCATGTTTTTCTTTCATCCCGGAATGCTTATGTGGACTAGCCAGACCTAGCCAGTCTTACGTACTATGAGATCCTTGGGCAGAGGTTACTACTTACTGGTTTCTCTGTAGCCGGCAGAATTTCCAGCTGCAATTGAGCAATCCCGGAAGTGGAACATCATGGATATAGACTACATAGTACGTAACCCAGGCATGTGTGTTGCAGACAATTTCAATTTTAACCTCAACACCAGGGCCCTCCTCTAAAAGCCCCAGCTCAAACGCACTTCAACTGGGACATTTTTTTTAGACAATGTTCATCTCTTCCATTTCAAAAGAGCAGTTGCAAGGTTGCCTGCTATAAGTGTTGGTGCAATAGGCATTTTGGGACATTAACACTGGCTCCAAATATTTTAAAAGCTGCCTTAGTGGTAGAATAATCATTAATAATTTCATAATTTATGCTTTTATTGATCCCCAGTGGGGAAATTACAATTAGTAATGGAAGTCACACAACACATTTCTCAATGTTGACATCCTAAAAGTTCTTTTGATTTACAAAAACTTAAATGTCTGTATTAGTAGAATTATAACTGGAAGGCTCTGTATATCTGTGAGCAAAAGTATTCCTGGAAACTGTGCTCTAAATCAAAACTGCCACATCTCTGTGGATAGTCAGAACTACACTATACACGCACACACACACACACACACACACACACACACACACACACACACACACACACGGTCTGTTTCTCATGTGGTAAACAGCTGTTGCAGCCTCTAGGTAATGATGTAATGACACAAACTGTTAAGAAATTAAAGATGGACTTTTATATGTGTGTTTGATTGTTCTGCCAGGTAGACTGGTGATTTGTTTTACTGCTGTTAGCCCTGTGGCAGGCTGTGAAATCTATTTGTGTGTGCGTGCGTGTGTGTGTGTGTGTGTGTGTGTGTGTATGTGTGTGTGTACCATGGCGGTAAGACAGCAGGTCGGTTGTTTGGGGAAAAAAATGAGTCAGACAGACTGAGCAGAACAAAACAAAGCGCTCCAACCTTGGAGGGAGAAAACAGATATGAAACCACAGCGTGTCTGTTTCTCGCTCACGTGAATAAGCTCCATAACACATGTAGAAACAAGAGTGTCAGCTGAAGTGTTTTGGAGGAGCGGGTATGAAGTTACAAATATAAAGCTGTATGTGAGTCAGCTGTTGGTGTAGCAGAGGACAATCCACTGGGTTAAGTTTAATATTATTACACCCCCTTTTTTCACTTGCACAGATGCAGCAATCTAAATAGTCGGCTGGCCCAGGCAGATCTCTGCTGGGTTCCTGCTCAGTTCTTGGTTGGTTTGTAATCTCCCCGACGTAGTGAATTCAGCACCGCCTCAGAACGCGCTGCGTTTGGCCATTGCCGTACATTTGATGTGTACTATGGAGTGTGCTTCCCACACAGAGCCTACGTTTTAATAAAGATGGTAAAGATCACAATATAATGCTAAAGCATGCAAGCGGGAAGGCTCGAAGAGACGTGCCTCCAGTTGTAGATGCTGATAATGCCTTAAATTCTGTGCCATGAACGTGCAAAGAGATGGCATTATTTATTTTGGTTTTTTGAAAGATAACTTTAAGGGGGGGGTTTATGGCCTTTAATTGATAGGATAGCTTAAAGGCAAGAAAGGGGATAGAGAGGGGGGATGACATGCAGCAAAGGGTCGCGGGTCAGATTCAAGGACTTAATGGACTTAATTCCCCATCTGCTCTGCTGGTGTCATTGCAGCAGGGAATCTGTAACTAAAACAAAAACGACACAATCCCTCTTCTGGTTTGGCGATGTGAGAAGAGTAAGCAGGAAGGAGGGTCCCCTGAATTAGCTTTACATTTACACTTGTACACCACAAACGTCTAGCAATTCCCGTTGACCTACTTGACATTTAAGCTTCGGTGATTTTCCAACAGCTAAATGAGCACGAAGCATTTAGCCGCAACTGCGACAGGCACACGACGGAGGCCTAAACACGAAAGAGCTGAAGCTAGCCAGAAAAACAGATCCAATCCCCATGAGCCAACTGGAATCTCTTCTCGACAGACAACATGACAAAAAAGACATGTCTACCCTAATACAGCAGTCAACCCAGTCTCTAGGCATCAGTTGAATCATTGGGAACACAGATGGTGTCATTCAGTAGCTGCCTAGCCAAGACAGAATCTGTAGTCACCGCCATGGTAGTCTAAAACCACGACAACCCACCTCCGGGATTGCTCCGGTGCCGCCGGAAATTCCGCCAGATGTCCCTCTTTTTATGCCGGATGTCCGTCCCCTTCCTCTTTCTTTGTGTTGGCATACTAAACTCCGGTGGATTTCTGAGGACTACGGTTAACTGCTCCCCAGATCTCTGCAGGGTAAATCCAGACAGCTAGCTAGACTATCTGTCCAATCAGAGTTTTCTCTCGCACGACTAAAACTACTTTTGAACGTACACACGTTCCACCAAAACAAGTTCCTTCCCGAGGCTATTTTGCAGAGGCGCCGTCACTGACTAAGTTTACATGCAGCCAATAACCCGTTCAAAACCGGAATATTAGCAATAACCCGGTTGCGCACGGCCATGTAAACACCGGTAAAAACCCGAATATGCTCATATTCCGATTTTTAAAAACCCGAATATGCTACCTGGGTTACCCCTTTTCTAACCTGAAATTTTGGTCATGTAAACGCGTGTCGCCATATCCCCATCAAAAGGAACATTGATTTGTGTTCTGCGCATGTTCTATTCGCAAGGAATCTTGGTCTTTTGAGTAGAGGAACTTCTTGTATGCGCCAGAAAACATAGTTATAATAATAATTATATACTAATAATATATACAGTACAGGCCAAAAGTTTGGACACACCTTCTCATTCAATGTGTTTCTTTATTTTCATGACTATTTACATTGTAGATTCTCACTAAAGGCATCAAAACTATTAATGAACACATGTGGAATTATGTACTTAACAAAAATTTAGATTCCTCAAAGTAGCCACCCTTTGCTTTCTTTTAATAACTCTGCAAACCCTTGGTGTTCTCTCAATGAGCTTCATGAGGTAGTCACCTGAAATGGTTTTCACGTCACAGGTGTGCTTTGTCAGGGTTAATTAGTGGAATTTTTTCCCTTATTAATAAAAAAGCAAAGGGAGGCTACTTTGAGGAATCTAAAATATAAGACATGTTTTCAGTTATTTCACACTTTTTTGTTAAGTACATAATTCCATATGTGTTCATTCATAGTTTCGATGCCTTCAGTGAGAATCTACAATGTAAATAGTCATGAAAATAAAAAGGAAACACATTGAATGAGAAAGTGTGTCCAAACTTTTGGCCTGTACTGTATGTCAATGCAGAAAACCTGCGCGCAGTATACCGTAAGTAAACAAGAAGTAGAGGTAAACATGGCGAGACGCACCACAGCACCACACGTTTGGAGCGAGGAGGAAACCAATTTCTTTATTAGTGTGGTGAAAACCATGAATATAATGTCTTTTGTTGACGGCAGAAAGTACCGAGAGTGAGATTTATAAGAAGGTGACCGAAAAGTTAATGCGTCTTAATGTTGTCCGTAGGACGTCCAGATGCTAACCGTGTGTCGCCGTTTACGTCGGGATATTGCCAATTGATTACAAATTCCATTTATGCAGGAGTAACTCTCTCTGCTCACGCATGTAAACGGGTTATTCCGAATGTTTCAGAAACCCGAATAGTGACCTTAACCCGACCATAACCCGAAAATTGACAGCTTGTAAACGTAGTCACTGTGTCCGGGGGTTAGCGCCACCCAAGACGATTGTGATTGGTTCAAAGGAATGCCATTAAACCAGATCACGTTTTTTCTTCGAATGCTGTGTGGACTAGCCAGACCTTCCTCCGCAGCGCTGTGGAGAAATGTGAGACTACCGCCAACGAAGCCACTGTGAAGTCCTTACAGTCCAAGGACAATGTACTAATTGCATGAAAATAGTAATGGTAATAATGATTATGAAAATAGATCCTGGTGATCCAATCTGATCAATCATACTAAACATACCCGAGGGAAATAAAAACGGGGTGGACCCAGTGAAAGTTGTTTTAGACCTGTTAGGTGGAAGTCATAGGCCCGAGTGTTTTCACCAGCCCTCCTGAACTGGAGCGCACCCACCTCTCCCTCTGCCTCAAACCGAGAGAGGGGGAGTTCAGCAGGGCCAAGAGCATTTGTGATCTGTTTCCATCATTTCCAGGAGGAGAAGGCTTTGAGTTGGGCCCAACAACATGAGTGCAAGTACCGCGGAACTTCTCCGCAAGTCTTTCCCGACACGAGTGTGGCACTGGACAGGAGACGAGCTGCGTTCAATGCAGTCAAGCATGTATGAACAACCAAACTGTAACAACAAAAATGTAAATACTGATACTGACAGAGGCAAGTGAAGCTTTCAAAACCTAATCTCCCAACACATGCATACACACAGCAGTACATAGCTTTGCAAAGTCAGCCCGAAAAAAATTCACTTTGTTCCAAGGCCCAAATTCCTTGGCTAGGGACAGGCGTTATTCCAAGCAGTCTGTACTGTAGAGCCTGTTTTTCACAGGTGTAGAAAGAGGTGGAGGGAGTGTATCTGGTATTCAAGGAATGTAGCCCGCCTGGCTGTCTGCGTATAGCCTCGTGAGACCGTCCTGATCTCGCAAGCTCCAGTTTTTCACTCGCAGATCAGTCTGGCATCTTGAGGCAGAGAAAATTTGGAGCTGTTAGCCAAACGACCGGGCCAATCAGCGTTGGTTTTGAGGTGGGTGATGGACAGATGGTTTATCCAATCAGCTAACCAGTATTTTTAGACAGCGGTAGCCGCTCGCTAATGCTTTTTTTCTCTTGGATCCTTCTTTTGGAATATGGTCCAGGAACCTGAAATGGTGACTTTTATTCCTAAATTCTCGTTACACAAACGGCAGATATCCTTTACCGACATGTTTGCATGCTGAGCTAACGAGCTATGCTTTGCCTGCAGCAGCAGGGGCGGGCTTGTGGTTGTATTTTCATACGCTTTGTGGATCTGATTGGTTGATTTGGCCCGTCTATCACCAACATAGGTGATAGACAGATGGTTCATCCAATCAGCTAACCAGTATTTCCGCCCCTTCCCAAAAGTTCTCCAACGGAAAGTTACGAGATGGATATGCCGAGCAAATGCGAAGCAATCCATCTGACGGAGTCAGGTTAGTCTGTGTACCTCACAGCGCTTCATCCCTCCCTCACACACTCTGGGTATCTCTCACTCTGTTTCTGTCCTCTTCTAATCTATACTGAAAACCAGCGGTGAAAGAAGTGCTTAAGTAAAAGTACTAATACTGTAAAAAAGACTCTGTTCCAAGTAAAAGTCCTGCATTGAAAATGTTACTTATGTAAAAGTATCTAAGTATCATCAGGTAAATGTACTTAAAGTATTAAAAGTAAAAGTACTAAATGCAGAAAAATCCTCACATTTCAGAAACTGGAAACGATCCAAACTGTTCTGTCAGTCACGTGCTTAATCGTCTATTTCAGCTGGACTTGTAGGCTGTTATATTGTTGGGGAGTTTAATTTATAATAAAAACATCTGATTTTATAAACTACATGTGCAGGAATCTTAATGTGTAAAGTAACTATTAACTAAAGTTGTCAGATGAATGTAGTGGAGTAAAAAGTACAATATTTCTCTCTGAAATGTAGCGGAGTAGAAGTAGAAAGTGGCATGAAAAGTACCTCAACATTTGGACTTAAGTACGGTACTGGAGTAAATGTACTTAGTTACATTCCACCACTGCTGAAAACACACAGGCATGTGTGTATACACACTGTAAGTATTCAAACATTTAAAATCATCTCTCTTGGTTTTTATTTATATGTGTTATCAGGAAGAATATACAGTACACATTCTTTCAGCTGTCCTTCTCATTTTAGGGAGTTTTTTGTACAACCTTGAGTACAACCTTCTTGTAATATGGAATGTCACCAAGCTGGCGTTAAGATTTATACACTTCGAAAGAACAATTTAGTTTTAATCTGACACACACACACACACACACACACACACACACACACACACACACACACACACACACACACACACACACATATATATATATTGGTCAGTTTAGTAGACAAACTATTTGGTTTTAAAAGGACAGGACTGTCTGTCCATTGAAGAGACTTGTACAGACAGTCTACTATCAGCTGTGTGTGTGTGTGTGTGTGTGTGTGTGTGTGTGTGTGTGTGTGCGTGCGTGCGTGCGCGCACACACACACACTATTTACCAAAGGCTGATGTAATACATGTACATCTCTGTACACAGGAGATGACATAGTTGTGTGTTTATGCAAAATGTATGTAAATAAATGAGCTCACACACACACACACACACACACACACACACACACACACACACACACACACACACACACACACACACAGAGAGCTTTAAAAAAAGTACTAGTATTACTGAACAAGTGTGTTTGAGAACAAAAAGTAAGTACACAGGTAATGTTTAACAGGGAACAAAGTGTTTGGTTTTGTAACTTCAGAGCGTGCGCTGTTATCTCCTTTGTGAGGCGTCACAAAAGAAGCGGCCAAAATAGTGCTGGTCCTAACTGTTATAACAGGACTGGTCCTAACTGCTATAACAGGACTGGTCCTAACTGTTATAACAGGACTGGTCCTAACTGCTATAACAGGACTGGTCCTAACTGTTATAATAGGACTGGTCCTAACTGCTATAACAGGACTGGTCCTAACTGTTATAACAGGACTGGTCCTAACTGTTATAACAGGACTGGTCCTAACTGCTATAACAGGACTGGTCCTAACTGTTATAACAGGACTGGTCCTAACTGCTATAACAGGACTGGTCCTAACTGCTATAACAGGACTGGTCCTAACTGTTATAACAGGACTGGTCCTAACTGCTATAACAGGACTGGTCCTAACTGCTATAACAGGACTGGTCCTAACTGCTATAACAGGACTGGTCCTATAACAGGACTGGTCCTAACTGCTATAACAGGACTGGTCCTATAACAGGACTGTTCCTAACTGCTATAACAGGACTGGTCCTAACTGCTATAACATGACTGGTCCTAACTGCTATAACATGACTGGTCCTAACTGCTATAACAGGACTGGTCCTATAACAGGACTGGTCCTATAACAGGACTGGTCCTATAACAGGACTGGTCCTAACTGCTATTACAGGACTCTGCTATAACAGGACTGGTCCTAACTGCTATAACAGGACTGGTCCTAACTGCTATAACATGACTGGTCCTAACTGCTAAAACAGGACTGGTCCTAACTGCTATAACAGGACTGGTCCTAACTGCTACAACAGGACTGGTCCTAACTGCTATAACAGGACTGGTCCTATAACAGGACTGGTCCTAACTGCTAAAACAGGACTGGTCCTAACTGCTAAAACAGGACTGGTCCTAACTGCTATAACAGGACTGGTCCTAATTGCTATAACAGGACTGGTTCTAACTGCTATAACAGGACTGGTCCTAACTGCTATAACAGGACTGGTCCTATAACAGGACTGGTCCTAACTGCTATAACAGGACTGGTCCTATAACAGGACTGGTCCTATAACAGGACTGGTCCTAACTGCTATAACAGGACTCATCCTAACTGCTATAACAGGACTGGTCCTATAACAGGACTGTTCCTAACTGCTATAACAGGACTAGTCCTAACTGCTATAACAGGACCTGTCCTATAACAGGACTGGTCCTAACTGCTATAACAGGACAGGTCCTAACTGCTATAACAGGACTGGTTCTAACTGCTATAACAGGACTGGTCCTAACTGCTATAACAGGACTGGTCCTAACTGCTATAACAGGACTCTGCTATAACAGGACTGGTCCTAACTGCTATAACAGAACTGGTCCTAACTGCTATAACAGGACTGGTCCTAACTGCTATAACAGGACTCTGCTATAACAGGACTGGTCCTAACTGCTATAACAGGACTGGTCCTAACTGCTATAACAGGACTGGTCCTAACTGCTATAACAGGACTGGTCCTATAACAGGACTGGTCCTAACTGCTATAACAGGACTGGTCCTAACTGCTATAACAGGACCGGTCCTATAACAGGACTGGTCCTAACTGCTATAACAGGACTGGTCCTATAACAGGACTGGTCCTAACTGCTATAACAGGACTGGTCCTATAACAGGACTGGTCCTAACTGCTATAACAGGACTGGTCCTATAACAGGACTGGTCCTAACTGCTATAACAGGACTGGTCCTAACTGCTATAACAGGACTGGTCCTAACTGCTATAACAGGACTGGTTCTAACTGCTATAACAGGACTGGTCCTAACTGCTATAACAGGACTTTTTAAATGTCTACACATAAATGTACAGTTACTCTTAGGAATGCCCCGGTTGATCGAACGGCGATCATTATCGGTCGCTATTTACTAGAAACGCCTGATCGGCATTAATCTCTTCTAGCCGACAATAATCTACTGTCGGTACCCGATCCGTGCTGCCTGCACGATCCGTTCTGCGAATGCGCAAGATGTTCACGCATGCGCAGATGATAATACAGTTTTACCGAGGATACGACACTGCCCGATCTGTTCCACGCTAGCCTCTACCGGGAAGCTAACGTTAGTTTAGCTAACAGCTAATTTGGCTAAGCGCTAGCTGACAGCTAGATTCAGTCTAAAATAACGTTAAGTCAAACTTAATGGGAAAAGCAGGCTACAGCTAAATTAAGACTTTACAGTAATAACACAAGTAAAAACAAGTATTGAGTGAATGTATTTTAAATGAGCACAAGTAAAGTAGAACTGACGTAACAGCTGTTATATATGTTAACGTTTATTTTCAAGTTTTATTTTTAAAGTTGACATGCTGTCTCAGCTAGCGGTTAGCCGAATTAGCCGTTAGCTAAACTAACGTTAGCTTGCCTGTGGAGGCTGTCGACCGGAAGCGTGGAACAGCTCGGGCAGTGTCGTAAATCCTCGTAAAACAGCGCATGCGCGAACATTTTGCGCATGCGCAGAACGGATCGTGCAGGCAGCACGGATCGGGTACACTCTGCGGAGAACAACAACTGCGTGCCTGTGCCCGACTGGCTGTTCATGTGAAGCGTAGCCGTCCTGCGGCCGCCTCCCACCCACCTTTATTGGCCAGGATTTGCACATGGTTGCTCAGGCGCGCGCACGCTACAACAAACAAAACAATAGTTGAAGAGTCGTCCCCCAGCGGAGCATGGCAAGTTTAAGCTCAAAGCGTAGAGTGAGAAAAAAAAACGACTCAAAAGGCACCACCCAAACGCCACACAAGCAACGATAACCTTATTCTTAACTTTCATCGTCGCGTGACGCTCACTTAAACGCTGTAGAGACCACCCGCCCTGGGGGAGTGTGTCCCAGTGTGTCCAACGGGGGCTCCCCAGGAGCTGGTTGAGCCATAACTGCAGCAGTGTTAGCACGTAGGCTACTTCCACAATGCGTATTCATAACTCAACCAGTTCCTTCTTGTCGGTTATTGGCTGGAACACAGTTTGTTATGTTTGGTGGTGCAGGTTGGCGCAGTTTGTTTTTGTTGGCGTTTGTGGAGCCTGGGCTGTCTACAGAGACCGCGTTTTTTTTTACTGTGTGTTCAGGGGACAGGTAGCTAGTGGATAGTGAAGAGATGTTTGCTGTATGTGACAAATGGGAAACGAGCTGAGCTGGGACCAAATTGCAGTACAAAGCATTTTATGTGACAGTGGGAGGGGGCAGAAAGGATTTGGGGTCCCCATGGTCACAGTGGGGGTGGGGTGGGGGGGGGGTGGAGAGACCTCCAGCATCGGACTTCTAAGCTAATTACATTGTCTCCTTACTGAACCATAATCTATATGTCAGCCTAATGTCTCTGGGTAATGCACACACACACAAATCTGCATATACACGCTAATTTGGGTGTAAAAAGGGTAATAGAAACACAGATGGGAGGACGGACGGACAGACAGACAGATGATTTGAAAAACAATGTAAAAGCTGTGCTGGCTAAGCGGAAAACCCCACCCCCCCACCCCCTCCCCCCCAGCCGTGTTTATGCTCTCCAGCACCGACTGTTGTCTGTTTCTGCCGTTTAGTGAGACATCCTGTCTCCTGTGGAAGTAATTATTGTTGGTTTCCTCACAGACCACAAACAAACACAGCAGACAAAAGGGTCGCTCGCTGGCTTGACCCTCTTTGAGAGGTCCCTGTGACCTCAGATGAACCCTCAATCACACACACCGGCCTCGTCTTGAAATGGCGAAAAAAACAGTCACATAAATCCCTCTCCTGTGACAGCCGTGCTCACTGGCCTGGTCCCCTTGAAATCCCACAGGTCGTAAGAGAGGGACCCCGGTGCCACAGTTTTACGGCCACTCACTGAGAGGTAACACCTCGTCGTCTCTCTCTGCTGATCTCTGCTCTTTGTCCCCGACCTCTGTCGCTGCTGCAATTAGAGCACCCGACATTTAACGGGCCAGCTCATAAACACCGCATTGTTTGGGAGAGAGAGCTGACTTTTTATAAGGGTTTGTTTAGCCGGGGGGAATTCTGCCGTTCAGAGATATCAGTAGGGAAGGAAAGAGGAAGGAAAGGAGAAGGGAATGACAGAGGGAAGACAATTGAAGACATCAGAAAAGAATGCCTTTTCTATGAAGAGAACATTGAGTATGTTTACATGCTAACTAAGGCTACATTTACATTGCTCTGTTTTGGGTTAAAAACGGAATATCTTCTGCTACGTTTCCCCCTCTCATTCCCCCCTGCTCTGGAGTTTCCCCCTCTCATTCCCCCTGCTCTGGAGTTTCCCCGTCTCATTCCCCCTTGCTTTGGTGTTTCCCCCTCTCATTCCCCCTGCTCTGGCGTTTCCCCCTCTCATTCCCCCCTGCTCTGGTGTTTCCCCCTCTCATTCTCCCTGCTATGGTGTTTCCCCTTCTCATTCCCCCTGCTCTGGCGTTTCCCCTTCTCATTCCCCCTTGCTCTAGTGTTTCCCTCTCTCATTCCCCCTGCTCTGGCGTTTCCCCCTCTCATTCCTCCTGCTCTGGTGTTTCCCCCTGTCATTCCCCCTGCTCTGGTGTTTCCCCCTCTCATTCCCCCTGCTCTGGTGTTTCCCCCTCTCATTCCCCCTGCTCTGGCCTACACTTCTGACCCGTTTTGGTTTGGAATCTGCGGGGCAACACCGACCAATGTTTCTCCTCTTAATGAGGTCTTATCGGTCACGACGTCTCAGTCTCTGAGACTTAAAGCTACTAATGTTACCATGGCAACTACCAGCAGCAGGCGGAGTCTCCACGCTGCCTCCTGTTTATGCCCAGAATGTTGATGAGATATGAGGTTTGGCCGTGTTAGTTTAAACAGAGATTAGTTCTTCTAAAAACACTTGGTGCACAGAGATCACTTTTGGCTCAAAACTCAAAATGTAGCAATGTGGATGTAGCCTAATATTCCACTATTATTCCGAATTTGATAAGGGTGATGTAAACAGCATATTCTGTTTAGATATTCCGAATGAGGCTTTTTACTAAATATAGCATTTTCTGGTTAAGACATGTGGGATACTCTGTATTATTCAGTATTTAGAAGCATTCTATGGACGTTTATACAGCGCATTCAGAATTTCCGACTCACTCTGGGATTTACCACCAGTTTACGGCTCGCTCTGTGCGTTGCTATGGTTGTTGTACACAAACCAAGCAGCCGACAGTTTGCTAGCAATGGGGCAAACGACTCTCAACCGGACGGTCGTTGGTTGGCCTACCAAGTTAATAGATTTGGTCACCGGTTCACGTGCCTTCAGCGGCGGCAGGTGATCGCGTTCCCCCGCCAGGAACCAAGACACCGCGGAAGACTCGAGCGGTTGCGGTTACATTCGGTCTCAACATATTATTTACACATTCATACTGACCGACACTAGACTCATGCACTGGCCACGGTTACATTCAGTAGCCTGGTGAGCGGTCTCCTCATGACAGTAACTACCATGTAGCAACATTCACTTCTAACATTTAACTTAACATAACTACCAAGATAACATTACGTGTATTTGTATGTGATATAATACTTTCCCCTTGGTAATGTAGCATATGAATTTCCATGAACACAATTCTAAAATGCACGAGACATAAAGGCTTCTGCTATCGGTTGATAACTCAAACTTGCCGAGAACCTAGACACCCGTTTGATTACATGACTCATGCATTATGCACGGTTACGTTCTCTTTCAGTAGTCTGGTGCACAGTCTCCTGGTGACAGCCTACCTATCACGTAACAAACCTTTAACTTAACATAACTACTAAGATAACATGACGTGCATTTGTATGTGATATCCATCGATAATGTAGTCTATGAATTTGTATGTACACAATCATCTAAGATGCACGAGAAATAAAGGCTTCTGCTATCGGTTGATAACTCAAACTTGCCGAGAACCTAGACACCCGTTTGAATATAGACTTGTGCAGTAGCCTATCCTCGGTTACGGTCCTTACGGTCTCGTTCAGTAGCCTGGTGCGCGGTCTCCTCGTGACAGCCTAGCCTAGCTACCATGTAGCAACATTCACTTCTCTAACATTTAACTTAACTACCAAAATAACATGACGTGTATTTGTATGTGATGTACTGTACTTCCCCATCGATAATGTGTGAATTGCCGTGAACACAATCCTCTAAGATGCACCAGAAACAAGGCTTGGTTAATAACTCAAACTTGCCAAGAACAAGACACTGCTTGATTACATTAGACTTGAGTGGGCCGGCCGGTTGCACGGTTACATTCAGTCTCGTTCAGTAGCCCTGGCGCGTGGTCTAGGTAGCTCGATCATTTCCTGATTGATTCTACCACCACTCCAGTGGAGGCGCTAATGAGCTAGATTACTACACAAATAGTAGCAGAAGAAAACCAGCTACACACAACGGCACGAATGATGTAAAAGAAAAAAAACAGGAGTGAGTCGGTTCATTGACGTATGGCACTCGAGTCTCCTGGTTCAGTGACACGAGTCGGGTTAATTAACCGGCTCTTTGGTCAGTTCGTCAACACTACAGTTTGCAGCGCTGCGGTAGAGATGCACGGCCAAAAGAAAAGAAGGAGAAACACGGCTACTTTCAAACATAATCAAGACTCGGATATCAACAGGGTTGTGAGTTTGAGCCGACCTTTTCAAGAAGCAGGTTGAAGGAATGAAAGAGGGCCTCTGTGTTTGTATGGTCAAACAAGTCTGCCACCAGTGGAAAACTTAGAAAATATCTGATTCTGCATGTAAACGGGAATATTAGTGGAATATTTATTTTCATTAGCCGTGTAAACAGCTTATTCAGGATATTTTCTTTTTCAGAATAAACAAAAAAAACTGAATATTATGTGCATGCAAAAGTATTTCATTGTTTTTCACAGCCAGATGCCTGTTTTCAATACTACCCCACCCCCATCTTAATTTAATCTCCTCCAGTAATTGCAGTCTCAGCAGGAGGAGCCCACCAAAGTAGGGGTGTAGACTGGGGGGGGCCCCAGGGATAGAAGGATAGAAGATGACGAGGGGTGCCGAATGAGCAGGAACCGGTACAGTGGGAGATAGGCAACAATTATTACATCATTGTCTAATTGCAATTTTTTGTTTAATTGCAATAAATTTAATCTGTTTTTTTTTGGTTAATGATTACTGTTTTGTTTCGATAAGGATACATGTTATTTTCAGAATTTTATGTTCATTTGAACAAAAAAAAATATATATAAAATATATATACTTTATGATAATAAAGAGGTATGGTTTACGTCATAGGCTGTGTATTAGTGAAATTAGTTAATTACATTATCTGGGTCACATGACAGTGATATAAAACTAAAAGATGTCTCCTGAGATTCATGCAAAACTTTCATTTTGTTTGAAAAAGTAATACATATTTTTAAATTTGAGAGAGATAAGAGACAATTATATTGTCAATCGCAATTATTTCTGAATCAATTAATTGTACAGCAACATTTGGAATTGTTACAGCTCTAGTGGGAGACATTCCCAGCACTTTATTCAAAGTGCTAAGCACCGGACGGAGCAACGGTGCCTCTGCAAAATAGCCTGGGGAAGGAACTTGTTTTGATGGAACGTGTGTACGCAACAAAAAACTCAGATTGGACAGATAGTCTAGCTAGCTGTCTGGATTTACCCTGCAGAGATCTGAGGAGCAGTTAACCATAGTCCTCAGAAACCCACCGAAGTCGGCCGTCTGGTTGGTGTGTCAGCGGGGCTTCGCGTTGAAAGAAAATATCAGCAGAAAACGGCACTTTAAAATGTAACTGTCATTCTTTTCTACAATATTCACTTCAATGTTCAATTTGTTTAATAAAAGAAAGTTGGAAATGATTTCCTTTCATTTGTTTTAAATTCAACTAGCAGTTTGGTGGTAGCAGAATACTGAAAGCAGTAGAAATGCAAACGTGAGAACACTTTAACATTTGTTCATCTATCGCAAGTAATATCGTTATCGCGATAGTCAACAATGTTATCGCGTTGTGCATATTTTCCTCATATTGTGCAGCCCAACACTGGAGACTAAATGAAGAACAGTCACATGGCACTTTAATACCTCAGCTATCACTATCACTACCCCAAAGAGTTTCCAATTCAACAAGCAGTTCATCCACAAAGTCCTGGCTTCACTGACCTCTGGAACACCACCCTCATTTTCTCTGTTTCTCTTCCAGAGTTTAAAGTAGCAGCATGTTGAGCCCACAAAAAACTTGTTTATCCTTTTTCAAAGACTCCATTGTGCTTTGTGATTTCAAATGTCATCATATTTCAGCGTGTAACTACTGGTTGTCTCAGTACAGAGAGTCTAGAAAATGAAAGAGTAGAGCAGCGTGACACAATGGCATAGTCACACTTTGGTCCGAGTCCAGCAGAAACCCTGCAGCGGTTACATTTTAGAGGATCTGGTTTATTTGTTTCCTTCTGTATCATCAGCAGGTTTATATGTTTACAGCAAACACGTCCGAAAACTAAAAGGAAAAATTATAATAATAAAGACAAAGCTGAACAACGTCCAACAATATGTATTACCAACACAGTTCACGCCCAGCGTGTCCAAAAACGACGCTTGGTCAAAGGGCCCTTTGGCATTAGTTAATAACGCAAAACATGCAAGGTAAAACCACTTAGTTAGGGTTAGGGTAGTCTCGCATTACCAGACCTTCCTCAACAGTGCTGCGGAGGAAGGTCTGGCTAGTCCCCACAGCATTCCAGCATCGGAGAAAAACGTGCTCTGCTTTATCGGCATATCTTTAAACCAATCACAATCGTCTTGGGTGGCGCTAAGCGCCGGACACAATGACGGCGCCTCTGCACAATAGCCTCGGGAAGGAACTTGTTTTGGTGGAACATGTGTACGTTCAAAAGTTCTTTTAGTCGTGGAACAGAAAACTCTGATTGGACAGATAGTCTAGCTAGCTGTCTGGATTTACCCTGCAGAGATCTGAGGAGCAGTTAACCGTAGTCCTCATGAATCCAACACAAAAAAAGCTCAAGGTAGTGGATATCCGGCCTAAATGAGTGAAATCCGGCGGAATTTCCGTCAGCAACGGAGCAATCGTGGAAGTGGAACGTCGTGGCTATAGACTAGGGTTAGGATAAGATCGTGGGAGCGGTTACAAAATGTACGTTTAAGTGAAATGCGGGACAAGAAGGGGACAGAAACCCTGGTTTCCTAGGTAAAAGTCCTGTGTTGTTTGCCCGCTGCGTTCCATACAGACGCTAAAGGCTGTCTTGTGCGTCGGTACCTGACGCTGGGAGTCACTGAGCGAGCTACAATATTTGACGAGTTGGGAGTGAGAACGGGTTGGTATACTTTTGCCTGTTCTTTTGGCATTCCTCCAAGTACCTACTGTAACATGAAAGTGACTTTGCAGCACAATGCGTAGTGTTGTCTTCATCAGCCGTCTGAGGGCAGAGAGTCACATAGAGGCTCCTGTTACACCTGTCAGGGTGCCAGCAGTGACACAGGAGAGGCTGCTTAACTCTAACAAAGAGGCAAAAACTCAACGGAAAAAAAAAACATGTGAAACATGTTAAAAATAGCTTAAAGCTAGTTCCATGACTGTTGGCTGTAATAAAAATATTGAAAAACTAAACCAAATCTATATATAATAGTTTGACATTTAGGGAAACATGCTAATGTATTTCCTTGTGAGAATGAGATCTTAAGGTGGATATTACAGTCATGTTGGTGTGTTATGTTGCATTCACGTGCTGGTCCCATTAGCCACGTTGGGAAGCCGTTCTTCCGACTTCAGTGTGACTACACTGTAAATAAGATGTTATATTGTAAGTGTGTTGCAATAAACTCTGAAAGGAGGCACATTCATTTAGAACATTGAACACTAAAACTACTTAGTACTTAACTAACTAAAGTACCATTAAAGGTACAATGGCTACAATGTTTTCTATGCTACTAGTTTCAAGTATATATTTAGAATAGGTGACTGCAAGGAGAGGGACATTGTTTGGTTAATTTCGCAAATGGCAATAAGTCATTTAAATTGTTTTGGTGATGTTGGAATAAATAAAACTTTAAAAAATCTCAACAAAAATCTCAACAAAAATCTTTACACTAAACTGAAAAAGGCTGCAAGTTTGTTAATTTTACTGGAAAAAAAACACTGTTATTATTAGACGAGGAGCCTACGATATAAATGATGAAGTTACTGTTTAATGCAGGACACTTTTACATGTTGTGGTCAATTTAGAGATTTTGTTCTATTTTGTCTTCTTTTTAGATATAAAACTTCCAAAATACTTTGTATTTATTTTTGTAGTATTTGTTTTAGGCTGCATCTGTAGATCTCTTCTAAATGAACCTAACATTTAAGGAGGAAAGACTCTGGGGGAAGTTCTGTGCTGATATGTTTTAGTTATTTTGTTTATCCTGTTCACCTGGAGTGCCTTGTCAAATGAATGCATATTGGCGCATTTTAATTAGTTAACGCCTAATTTGCATATCAATTATTGTGATGACACAGTTTCTACTGTAGCTGTTCAGCTGGAGGGTCTCCATTAAGTAAGGTAAATCAGCCTGTAGGGCCATGATGCCTCAGCTACACCTTAGCTAACTTATTACATAAGCTAGTAGGCTAGCTCATGCATGTTAGCAAGACACATGTTACTATTTGTTTTGTCTTTCGGCTAATTAGCTGTAAACTCGAGGCACTGGCTGCTTAGTCTTTTGTTCATCACCACTCACCTCCACACAAGCCAAGAAAAACTTTCTGGGGTAGGAGCTGGAAGAGACTGCTGTCTGTCTCTGTGTGTGTGTGTGTGTGTGTGTGTGTGTGTGTGTGTGTGTGTGTGTGTGTGTGCGCAAGAACACGCATCGCAGAGGGAGATAAAGAGAGCGAGAGAGAGAGATAGAGATAGAGAGATAGATAGAGAGAGGGGAGAGAGTGAGAGAGCGAGAGAGTGAGCGAGAGAGTGAGAGAAAGAGAGAGAGAGGGGAGAGAGAGAGCGAGAGAGTGAGAGAAAGAGAGCGAGAGATAGAGAGATAGAGAGATAGATAGATAGAGAGAGGGAGAGAGAGAGAGAGAGTGAGCGAGCGCGAGAGCGAGAGTGAGAGAGAGAGAGAGAGAGAGTGAGAGTGAGAGAGAGCGAGAGCGAAAAAGAGAGAGAGTGAGAGAGGAGAGAAAGAGAGAGATAGATAGAGAGATAGAGAGAGAGGAGAGAGAGAAAGAGAGCGAAAGAGAGAGAAAGAGAGAGAGAGCGAGAGAGGGGAGAGAGAGAAAGAGACAGGAGAGAGAGAGAGCGAGAGATTCAAGAAATATATTAGTTTGACATGGAAGCTGTGTGCAAACAGGAATATATATATATAGGCTATATTTATTAATAAAAATAAAACATGCATCCAGAAAAAAGGGCACTTTCTCTCGAGGAAGAAGAAGGGCAGGTGCTCAAGCCTCTTTTGATGTCTGTGTGTGCACGTACCTGCTACAGACTCTTTCCATTTTTCATAAGGAGACAAAGAAAGTGTCACATCGTATTTGGGTAAAGTTTCAGTATTATCAGGTGGTAGGAGTCGTAACAGAAGTTGGTTTGCAGGAACCACAGACGTGATGGATTTACACTGGATTAAGATCCCGGAGAAACTCTACAATTACCACAAATCACTAGATTTCCCCGGGGAAGACTAAAAGCCTGTAAATACAGTATATCAACATTAAAGTCGAGGCGACATCTGCAGCTGCTAAAAGCGCACATTTGTCTGTGAAGTCTGGACCCTGGATGTCTCTCATGTGCAACAAAATATTCTCAATGTTTCAATTTCTTTCTTTTTTTCCCTCCACTCCCTGCTCCTCTCTCTCTCTCTCTCTCTCTCTCTCTCTCTCTCTCTCTCTCTCTCTCTCTTACCTCTGCAGGACCACATGTACAGGATTTATGAGGTGTTGAACAACCTCGCACAATACGTACAGTTATCTGTAACTGCTCACAGATGGGCTATCGCTCTGCCACATCGACATGCTGTATAATGCAGTTTCAGTGTGCGCACGCACACACACACACACACACACACACACACACACACACACACACACACACACACACCTCTCTCTCTCTCTCTCTCTCTCTCTCCCTCTTGCTCTTTCTCTGTAATCTCTATTGCTTATGATTTTCTGGGATTTGTTTCCCAGATGTGATTCTCTGCTCTATATGTCAAAACAGAACCCTCTTTGTCTGAGACACCTGGAGGAGAGGAAGAAGAGACACAAGAGAAGCCATAAGTCTTGACCATCGGTGCGCCTGCACGCATGCACGCACACACATACACACACACACACACACACACACACACACACACACACACACACACACACACACACACACACACACATACAGGTTTGTGGCACTATCTTTCTGGGGAAAGTCATTGACATAATACATTCCCTAGCCCCTTACCCTAACCTTAACCATCACAACTAAATGCCTAACCTTAACCCTTACCCTCACCCTAACCATAACCTAATTCTATCCCTAATCTTACAACCAAGTCTTAACCCTCAAACAGCCCTTTAAACTTGTAGGGTCCAGCATTTTGGCCCCACAAAGCTTTCGGGACCCCACAAGTATACTGCACTCCTAGTTTATGGACCCCACAAATATAGTTAAACAAGCTCACACACACACACACACACACAAACACACACACACACACACACACACACACACGCTCAAGATCGCACACATAAACTCCATTGTCCTCCAGTGTAGCATTTCAGAGATTCAGGAGAGATTATGTTCCAAAATTACCTTCCCTGTAATCATGTCATTAGTGTGTGTGGTTTCTCTGTGCCTGGACAGCTTTTGTCTTTACACACGTTGCAACGTAAGGAAAGAAGACTGTACAGAGTCTGGCAGTCACACACCTGTCTGACTAACATGAATAGCTCAGTGTTTTAGAGCCAAGGAGATGAAAGGTGAAGGATGGCCTGAGTGTGTGTTGTGTGTGTGTGTGTGTGTGTGTGTGTGTGTGTGTGTGTGTGTGTGTGTGTGTGTGTGTGTGTGTGTGTGTGAGTTAGGGTAAGAACTCTGTATATATGTGTTAATGTTGGTAGTAATTGGTTACATACATTGGAAAGTAATACATTTATATATACATATATATATATATACAGTATCTCACAAAAGTGAGTACACCCCTCACATTTTAGTAAATATTTCATTCTATCTTTTAATGGGACAACACTGAAGAAATTACACTTTGCTACAATGTAAAGTATTAAGTGTACAGCTTGTATAACAGTGTAAATGAGCTCTCCTCAAAATAACTCAACACAGCCAATAATGTCTAAACCACTGGGAACAAAAAGTGAGTACACCGGTATGTTAAATTCCCATAGAGGCAGGCAGATTTTTATTTTTAAAGGCCAGTTATTTCATGGATCATCATCATCTTTTTCATCCTGATAAAGTTCCATTGGCCTTTGGAATTAAAATAGCCCCACATCATCACATAGCCTTCACCATACCTAGAGATTGGCATGGTTTTATGTTAGTTAGTCTAATAGCTAGTTTGATTTGCATTGAGAGATGATTTTATGGAAAGTACCCCATACCAATCTCTAGGTATGGTGAAGGGTATGTGATGATGTGGGGCTATTTTGTTAAAAAAAAGTAATTAAAAAAGTCGAAGAATAGTATGTCAAATAAACGGATAAAAAAGTCATACTATTGTATGTCGAAAAAAGTGATGAAATAGTCATAGTATAGTATGTCAAAAAACTTTATAGAAAAATCTTAGTATACTACTGTATGTCAAAAAAAGTATTTGATTATTAAATTTCTTGTCATTGCAGATTACAGGTATGGAGTCAAGGAAATGCAGTTGAGCATCTAACTCCGAAGATCGTCAGCTGAATGGCAATCTTGATTGGTTCCTGGGCGCCTTCATCACCACCACCAGTGTCTGGACTCCATCGGGGGGATATGTTTGGGTTCACTACCCCTTTTATAACATATGGATTCGATGGAGTCTAATCTCCAGAGACTTTGCACATTTAATTTTTCATATTTTGTCCTGTACAATAAACATGTTCATATTTGCAAGGAAGTCTCTCCTGATTGAACTACAGTGTTCAGCAAGGTTAAGGGGAGGAAGCTTTTCCTGAGCCTGCTGGTGCAGAAATGGAGAGTCCTTTAGCGAATGAGGAGGGAAATAGCAAAGTTATAACATATATCATAGTTTAGTATGTCGAAAAAAGTGATAAAAAAGTCATAGTATAGTATGTCAAAAAAAGTGATAAAAAAGTCATAGTATAGTATGTCGAAAAAAGACATAGTATAGTATGTCGAAAAAAGATTAAAGCGCAATAGTATAGTATGTCGAAAAAAAGTTATTAAAACGCCATAGTAGTATGTCGAAAAAAAAGGATGAGACAGCCATAGCATAAAATGTCAAAAAAGTGATAAAAAGCCATAATATAATATGTCGAAGAAAGTGATTAAAACGCCATAGTATAGTATGTCGAGAAAAGACATAATATAGTATGTCGAAAGAAGTGATTAAAATGCCATAGTATAGTATGTCGATAAAAGACATAGTATAGTATGTCGAAAAAAAGTGATTAAAACGCCATAGTATAGTATGTCAAAAAAAGTGATTAAAACGCCATAGTATAGTATGTCGATAAAAGACATAGTATAGTATGTCGAAAAAAGTGATTAAAACGTCATAGTATAGTATGTCGAGAAAAGACATAATATAGTATGTCAAAAGAAGTGATTAAAATGCCATAGTATAGTATGTCGATAAAAGACATAGTATAGTATGTCGGAAAAAAGTGATAAAAACGCCATAGTATAGTATGTCAAAAAAAGTGATTAAAACGTCATAGTATAGTATGTTGAATAAAGTGAAAAAAACGCCATAGTATAGTATGTCGATAAAAAGCAATAGTATAGTATGTCGAAAAAAGTGATAAAAACGCCATAGTATAGTATGTTGAAAAAAGTGATTAAAACGCCATAGTATAGTATGTCGATAAAAGACATAGTATAGTATGTCAAAAAAAGTGATTAAAACGTCATAGTATAGTATGTTGAATAAAGTGAAAAAAACGCCATAGTATAGTATGTCGATAAACGTCATAGTATAGTATGTCGAAAAAAGTGATAAAAACGCCATAGTATAGTATGTTGAAAAAAGTGATTAAAACGCCATAGTATAGTATGTCGATAAAAGACATAGTATAGTATGTTGAAAAAAGTGATTAAAACGTCATGGTATGGTAGGTCGATAAAAGACATGGTATAGTATGTCGAAAAAAGTGATTAAAACGTCATAGTATAGTATGTCGATAAACGCCATAGTATAGTATGTCGAGAAAAGTGATTATAGAGCCATAGTATAGTATGTCGAAAAAAGTGATTAAAATGCCATAGTTTAGTATGTCAAGAAACGTCATAGTATAGTATGTTGAAAAAAGTGATTAATAAGCCATAGTATAGTATGTCGATAAATGTGATAAAAAGGCATAGTATAATATATCAAAAAAAGTAATAAAAACGGCATAGTATAGTATGTCGATAAACGTAATAGTGTAGTATGTCGAATAAAGTGATAAAAACGCCATAGTATAGTATGTTGAAAAAAGTGATTAAAACGCCATAGTATAGTATGTCGATAAAAGACATAGTATAGTATGTTGAAAAAAGTGATTAAAACGTCATGGTATGGTAGGTCGATAAAAGACATGGTATAGTATGTCGAAAAAAGTGATTAAAACGTCATAGTATAGTATGTCGATAAACGCCAGTATGTCGAGAAAAGTGATTATAGAGCCATAGTATAGTATGTCGAAAAAAGTGATTAAAATGCCATAGTTTAGTATGTCAAGAAACGTCATAGTATAGTATGTTGAAAAAAGTGATTAATAAGCCATAGTATAGTATGTCGATAAATGTGATAAAAAGGCATAGTATAATATATCAAAAAAAGTAAAAAAAACGGCATAGTATAGTATGTCGATAAACGTAATAGTGTAGTATGTCGAATAAAGTGATAAAAACGCCATAGTAAAGTATGTCGATAAAAGTGATAGTATAGTATGTCAAATAAAGTGATAAAAACGCCATAGTATAGTATGTTGATAAAAGTGATAAAAACACCATAGTATAGTATGTCGAAAAAAGACATAGTATAGTATGTCGATAAACGTAATAGTGTAGTATGTTGATAAAATAAAATTGATAAAAGTGATAAAAACGACATAGTATAGTATGTTGATAAACGTCATAGTATAGTATGTCGAATAAAGTGATAAAAACGCCATAGTATAGTATGTCGATAAACGTCATAGTATAGTATGTCAAAAAAAGTGATTAAAACGCCATAGTATAGTATGTTGAAAAAAGTGATAAAAACGCCATAGAATAGTATGTCGAAAAAAGTGATTAAAACGCTATAGCATAGTATATCGACAAAAGACATAGTATAGTATGTCGAATTAAGTTATAAAAACGCTATAGCATAGTATGTCGATAAACGTCATAGTATAGCATGTCAAAAAAGGTGATAAAAGCCATGATATAATATGTCAAAAAAAGTGATGAAAACGCCATAGTATAGTATGTTGATAAAAGTGATAAAAACACCATAGTATAGTATGTTGAAAAAAGTTATTAAAACGCCATAGTATAGTATGTTGAAAAAAGTGATAAAAACGCCATAGAATAGTATGTCGAAAAAAGTGATTAAAACGCTATAGCATAGTATATCGACAAAAGACATAGTATAGTATGTCGAATGAAGTTATAAAAACGCTATAGGATAGTATGTCGATAAACGTCATAGTATAGCATGTCAAAAAAGTGATAAAAGCCATGATATAATATGTCGAAAAAAGTGATAAAAACGCCATAGTATAGTATGTCGATAAAAGTGATAAAAATGCCATAGTATAGTATGTCGATAAAAGTGATAAAAACACCATAGTATAGTATGTTGATAAAAGACATAGTATAATATGTTGAATAAAGTTATAAAAACGCCATAGCATAGTATGTCGATAAACGTCATAGTATAGCATGTCAAAAAAGGTGATAAAAGCCATGATATAATATGTCAAAAAAACTGATAAAAACGCCATAGTATAGTATGTTGATAAAAGTGATAAAAACACCATAGTATAGTATGTTGAAAAAAGTGATTAAAACGCCATAGTATAGTATGTTGAAAAAAGTGATAAAAACGGCATAGAATAGTATGTCGAAAAAAGTGATTAAAACGCCATAGTATAGTATGTCGATAAAAGGCATAGTATAGTATGTCAAAAAAAGTGATAAAAGCCATGATATAATATGTCGAAAAAAGTGATAAAAACGCCATAGTATAGTATGTTGAATAAAGTGATAAAAATGCCATAGTATAGTATGTCGATAAAAGTGATAAAAACGCCATAGTATAGTATGTCGATAAAAGACATAGTATAGTATGTCGAAAAAAGTGATTAAAACGCCATAGTATAGTATGTCGATAAACGGCATACTATAATATATCAAAAAAAGTGATAAAAACGGCATAGTATAGTATGTCGATAAACGTAATAGTATAGTATGTCGAATAAAGTGATAAAAACGCCATAGTATAGTATGTCGATAAAAGTGGTAGTATAGTATGTCGAATAAAGTGATAAAAACGCCATAGTATAGTATGTCGAAAAAAGTGATAAAAACACCATAGTATAGTATGTCGATAAACGTCATAGTATAGTATGTTGAAAAAAGTGATTAAAACGCCATAGTATAGTATGTCGATAAACGTCATAGAATAGTATGTCGAAAAAAGTGATTAAAACGCCATAGTATAGTATGTTGAATAAAGTGATAAAAACGCTATAGTATAGTATGTCGAAAAAAGTGATATAAACGCCATAGTATAGTATGTCGATAAAAGTGATAAAAACACCATAGTATAGTATGTCGATAAAAGATATAGTATAGTATGTCGAAAAAAGTGATTAAAACGCCATAGTATAGTATGTCGATAAACGTCATAGT
This sequence comes from Perca flavescens, assembly GCF_004354835.1. Taxonomy (NCBI): domain Eukaryota; kingdom Metazoa; phylum Chordata; class Actinopteri; order Perciformes; family Percidae; genus Perca; species Perca flavescens. Next base: position 25,999,330 of record NC_041345.1, on the reverse strand, counting down.
GTAGTATGTCGAATAAAGTGATAAAAACGCCATAGTATAGTATGTCGAAAAAAAGTGTGCCATAGTATAGTATGTCGTCGTGATAAAAAAGCATAGTATAGTATGTTGAAAAAAGTGATAAAAAAACACCATAGTATAGTATGTTGAAAAAGTGATAAAAACATAGTATAGTGATTAAAACGCCATAGTATAGTATGTCGATAAAAACAATAGTATAGTATGTTGAAAAAAGTGATAAAAACGCCATAGTATAGTATGTCGATGAACGTCATAGTATAGTATGTTGAAAACAGTGATAAAAACGCCATAGTATAGTATGTCGATGAACGTCATAGTATAGTATGTCGAAAAAAGTGATAAAAATGCCATAGTATAGTATGTCGAAAAATGTGATTAAAAATGCCATAGTATAGTATGTCGATAAAAATGTTTCTTTTTCATTAGTTTTTTCGACATACTATACTATTGCTTTTTGATCACTTTTTTCGACATACTATACTATTCCGTTTATCGACATACTACATACAGAATACAAACAGAAACTTTATTTTTATTCACATTACAGTATGACAAGATTAGATTATTCAATTTCTTGTCACTGCAGAGTACAGGTATGGAGTCAAGGAAATGCAGTTGAGCATCTAACCAGAAGTCCAAAAAGCAGTAAAGAGGAGAGTATGTACAGTGTATATACAGAAGAAAATGTTGAATCAACAATATGTGGAATTAACAGTAAAGGGTATGAATACACTAGATAGTTACATTATGGCACAGTATTAACAGGGTTTATGATTGCTGTCATAGAACTACAGTGTTCAGCAAGGTTAAGGGGAGGAAGCTTTTCGTGAGCCTGCTGGTGCAGAAATGGAGAGTCCTGTAGCGCATGAGGAGGGAAATAGCACAGCTATAACATATATCATAGTTTAGTATATCGAAAAAAGTGATATAGAAAGTCATAGTATAGTATGTCGAAAAAAGTGATCAAAAAGCAATAGAATAGTATGTCAAAAAAAGTGATAAAAACGCCATAGTATAGTATGTCAATAAACGTTATAGTATAGTATGTCGAAAAAAGTGATTAAAACGCCATAGTACAGTATGTCGATAAACGTTATAGTAGAGTATGTCGAAAAAAGTGATTAAAACGCCATAGTACAGTATGTCGATGAACGTCATAGTATAACATGTTGAAAACAGTGATAAAAACGCCATAGTATAGTATGTCGATGAACGTCATAGTATAATATGTTGAAAACAGTGATAAAAACGCCATAGTATAGTATGTCGATGAACGTCATAGTATAGTATGTTGAAAACAGTGATAAAAACGCCATAGTATAGTATGTTGATGAACGTCATAGTATAGTATGTCTAAAAATGTGATAAAAATGCCTTAGTATAGTATGTCGAAAAATGTGATAAAAACGCCATAGTATAGTATGTCGATAAAAGTCACAGTATAGTATGTTGAAAAAAGTGATCAAAAGACATAGTATAGTATGTCGATAAACGTCATAGTATAGTATGTTGAAAATAGTGATTAAAACGCCATAGTATAGTATGTCGATAAACCTCATAGTATAGTATGTCGATAAACGCCATAGTATAGTATGTTGAAAACAGTGATAAAAACGCCAAAGTATAGTATGTTGAAAAAGTGATTAAAAAGCAATAGTATAGTATGTCGAAAAAAGTGATTAAAACGCCATAGTATAGTATGTTGATAAAATACATAGTATAGTATGTCTAAAAAAGTGATAAAAACGCCATAGTATAGTATGTCGATAAACGTCATAGTATAGTATGTCGAAAAATTTAATAAAAATGCCATAGTATAGTATGTTGATAAACGTAATAGTATGTCGAAAAAAGTGATAAAAACGCCATAGTATAGTATGTCGAAAAAAGTGATCAAAAAGCAATAGTATAGTATGTCAAAAAAAGTAATGAAAAAGAAACAGAATACAAACATAAACTTTATTTTCATTCACATTACAGTATGACAAAGAAGATTTGATTATTCAATTTCTTGTCACTGCAGAGTACAGGTATGGAGTCAAGGAAATGCAGTTGAGCATCTAACCAGAAGTCCAAAAAGCAGTAAAGAGGAGAGTATGTACAGTGTATATACAGAAGAAAATGTTGAATCAACAATATGTGGAATTAACAGTAAGGGGTATGAATACACTAGATAGTTACATTATGGCACAGTATTAACAGGGTTTATGATTGCTGTCACAGAACTACAGTGTTCAGCAAGGTTAAGGGGAGGAAGCTTTTCGTGAGCCTGCTGGTGCAGAAATGGAGAGTCCTGTAGCGCATGAGGAGGGAAATAGCAAAGTTATAACATATATCATAGTTTAGTATGTCAATAGATAGTATGGTTTGTTGAAAAAAGTAATAATAAAAGTCATAGAATGTGTTTTGGCATTATTGGCACACTTCTACCTCAGCCTATATACTGCACACAGACACAAGTACTGCATTTTCTGCTGAAATAGAGACCTGTGTGCATTGTTGCCATTCCAAAAATCTCATTCAACCATTTCACAAGCTGAGGAAAGGGTCGTGACTTGGTTCAGAAGATATCAGAGGTCATAAATGATGAACCAATCAATGGGCTCTGCTCCTATAGGCACCTTGGTGTTCATGTGGACAACACCTTTGGCTGGAAGGCCCGTGTTCAAAGTGTGTGTTATCATTTAGAGCAGACACTCACGGTGAATCAGAGGGTTTATGTTATACAAGGGCTGCATTACAGAGCATGTTAATATGTCAGAAAGCATGGCGATATCTAAAAACATCCCATTTAAAGCTTGCTTGTCAGGTGACTGTCATGAGGTTGTGGAGAGGAATAGAAACCAGCTCTTATCCTCTGGCAGAAGATATAGGGTACCCCAATGTAAAGTAAACATTTCTAAACTATAGGCCTAATTTGGACCTACCTCAATTAAAACTTGAAATAATGTTACTTGAGGCTGCAGGGGTTGTGCAATAGCGTGTGTAGGTTGCTCTTGTCACTGTTTGTGAAAGAGGTGCAATAGATTGTGGCTGTGCGGCTCCATATCACTTTGTTTATGTGGTTTTTTATTGTAAGTATATGTCATCTGTATGATAAAACAATATGTCAAGTGTTATGTGTGAGGCATTTGAACTCAAGGCAAATTACTCCTCTGGGGACAATCAAGGAGGCTATCGCCTGCAAAGTGGTCTCCGTGATACGAAAAAACGTGTTGCTCTCAAAGTACATACAGAAATAGACATATAGCTAAAAACAAGGACAACAAAGCTGAACAAGGTAAACATTAACATTTTACTATTATGCATAGATATAAGTATGCATATACATTTGCAGACACTTCGCCCTTAGGCTCCGCTCCCCTCTGCTCTCCCTCTAACGCCCGCGTTACACTGAACACTGAACAGATCTGTGATCAATCTCCATCTTACTTTCACTTGTAAACAAGACGCCAAGATACTTCTTCACTTGGGGCAGTAACTCACACTCAACCTTTTTCCAGCACAGTACCATGACCACAGACATGGGTGCTGACTCATCCCAACCTCTTAACATTCTGCTTCAGCCAATAACCCTTTTAGAATTTAGGGTTCATTATATAAGGTGTGAACGCTGTGTCACTCTAATCCTGGACAGCTGGCTGACTAGCTCTGACTTCCGTGGTTTATTAGATCAGGGCCAATTAGAACGCCAGGCTAGGTATTAAGCCACCATTGTTTCCTCATGAAGCATTGGCCCGAGGCAACACTAGGGCTAATGATAGAGAGGCAAGCTTCTGCCTGCAGTGTGACAGCTTAAATGCATTTAAGTATTTCTCTTTTCGAAAGTGTCTTGTAATAATCTGACCATTTTTGTGTGCAAATACTCCAACTTAAAAAAAAAAAAAAAGATTCTATATATTCAGAGTTTATTTTCCCTGTAATATCCTGACCTTTATTATCCAAATATTACAGCATTAAACAGTTTTTGTATTTGATGCAGTTTTAAGCAATTTACTTTAAAACCCTCATCAGGAGCAGGATCATCTAGAGACATTTAAGAAGTCCAACATCATTGTGATTTGAGATGTTTTTTTTTAGCCATGCGCTACCCTTGGCCATACTCGGACACCCCTATCTCCCTGCTGTAAAAAAAATAAATCACTGGGCACTACTGATTTTTTGGGGGTATTAACCGTATTACCAAGTTGCCTAAATTAACGCCAATGCTGTCAACACAACTCTAAATTATGCAGTGAAGTTATACTGCCACCCAGCGTTCTTACAGCTTTCTCTCATTAAAGTCACTTCCGTATACTAATTAGTTAGGCTGTGACCATAACCGCATCACTGCAATGCCACAGTGACATGGCACTCCAGTGGTGATGACATCCTACGCACCATCAACACATTTTTTAGATTTGATTTTTTGAACACAATAATCATTGTTTAGTTATCATCATTGACTGTCTTCTATTTTACTTTCAAGGGATTCTGGAGAAAAAAAAACTTAAGATGCTCATCACTTCAGCTGTACACAAAGGGTTTGGAGAGTCCATTACATATATGTACGATTCCATTTGTGTCAGGTTATTGTGAATTATTTTCTAGGCTTGATATTTTCAAATAATGTTCTATTGAATAATACACAGTAGTGTTTTACCGTTGCACTTTGCACTGCATAAATTAGCCTAGCAGCTAGCGGAGTTTGCCTCTGCTCCTAACTTAATCCTGACAAAACACCACAGTTGAATCATAGCCCGCATTCATGTTTTTGGAGCCTAACATTGTTCAAACAAAGCAGCTTATATTGGTAGAGTGAACAAGAAGTTAAGGGACTGCCGAGTCACCCTCTCTCTGCTCAGCTGCTAGCACGCTTAGCTGCGGAGCCTCTGCTATGCCCTGTCCTCGGCCAACCTTTATTTCTTTCATCTTTATGGACAATAGAGCTTTCTAAACTGTCTATGAAATAGATCAAGGCGAGGAGAGAAAGCAGCGCGACCGTAGATGACAGCAAACGCAGTATTGACTCTCACTTATTTGCTCATTATTAGCAAATATACATTCCCACCGATGATAGGCTGCCTGGCCCATAGGTAAGGTAGCCTTCCACAGATACAGTTTATCCTGGGGATTCACTGTGCCACATGTATGTGTAACATTAAAACACGATTTATAAAATCATGCCAACAATTATTATTTTAATAGCTTAGTATTCTATGCAAAAACAGATGTCTAAAAGCTTTAGGCTGCCCTACACGTTATTGAAAGTCCAGTTTAATATGCAACTTAATTTTATAAAATATATGTAATAGGGGGTTCCTGCTCCCTTTCAGTTAAGGGGTCCTTGGATTAAAAAACGTTGAAGACCCCTGCTCTACAGTATTTAAAGAAAAAGCATAAAGTAAACAGTTGAATGGGGGGGGGGTTGCAGTTAAAGTGGCTATGAGGAACTTTCAGTTTTAGTCTAGATGGAAACAGGAGACCACGCGCACCCCCTGGCTTTTTTTATGCCACCTGATTTTTTTAAATCCTTAATGTGTCTATTTTCAGAATCTGCCACGTACCAAGCTGAAATAATGTCCCAAAGGCTTAATTTTTAACCCTTTGCTGCACCCGACCGGAACCCGAAAAATCTAAAAATTATATAGAAAGTGGCATAACATTTGACGTTAACAGCATACAGAGACAAATGAACACATTTTCCCATACAATTCTGACCCGAGGAATTTAATGGAATGGTTATTTTTAACATTTGACCTCATATTACACACCCTATTTCTGGACAAAAATAGCAAAAAATTGCCAAAGATGTGTGGAGGATCAACAATTTTTTCATTTTCTCCAGCACATAAGGTGATATATTTTCACACCCTGTTATTTCTTTATTATTCAAGTGTCTATTTGTGTCGACTCTAGCGGCCCCTTTGGACAAAAGGTTGTGTGTTTTTACCACACCTGCTGTTGTAAAGACCTTTTCTGTGCTGTATTACCCATGAATTAATGAGTTAGTGTTACCGGGAGGTCATATAGATGCGATGAATGTTTTGCTCAGACAGAAAATCATTCATTTACAATAAGAGAATACGTTACAGATGCATCGATGCATTTCAAGTGTTGTTGGATGTGTGGTGAGCTAAACTGGGTCTCACTGTGTCACGAGCCACAGTATTAAGGTTCTGTAGCAGCAACTAACGTAATAATATTAATAACTTTGATTTATATGGCACATTTCATGAAATCCAAGGAAAAGAAAATAGAAGTATAGTAGGATAACACAGATAGGGCTGGCAATGCAAGACCACAGAAGCTCATCGATGAGGAGAAAAAGAGCTCTTACGTGATCCCTACTACAACACCGTCCTTACCTTCAAGCCTGACCCAGATGCCAAAAATATGTTGTTTCCCTGCAGTGTTTATTCTGGGGCAGGAAGTCACCCTCGTCACCCTGTGATTAGACAACATTATCTTGCTCCACTGCAGCAATATACTGTAATGGCTGGGTGTAATCACAGTGTTTATGTGTGTGAGTGTGTGTGCCTCTGTACATATTTCATTCCCCTTCAGTCAGACACGGTGAATCAGGAAACATGTCATTGTGGATCACTTACAAACGGTTTAAAGAAACCGTTGATGTTATTGCTATTTGACGCCCCTACAGTTTCAGAGTGTAATTCATTCAATTCAATTCAATTGTATTTATAGTATCAAATCATGACAATAATTATCTCAAGACACTTTACAGATAGAGTAGGTCTAGACCACACTCTATAATTTACAAAGACCAAACAATTCCAGTAATTCCCCCAAGAGCAAGCATTTAGTGTGACAGTGTCAAGGAAAAACTCCCTTTTAGGCAGAAATCTCGAGTGGTGAGGAAAACTTCATTGGAACTCTTGGGTCTTTGTAAATTATATATATATATATATATATATATATATATATATATATATATATATATATATAGTGTTCTGAGATAACTCCTGTTATGATTTGATACTATAAATAAAATTTAATTGAATTGAAGTCATAGACTTATTAATGAATTGAGAAGACAGCTGGAGCACTTGCTCTATGTGTCAAATATCGCCGCAGATGGGATTACACTTACACTTTGTAGTTGAAAGCCCCCCATGCGATGTAGACGCCCTACTCTATATACTGAACAGGTCCACAACACACAAACATGCATCACTACACTACTAACTGAGCACAGCCACTGTTTGTCTACAGCGTATGCAGCCGCTTGAACAAACCTGCCTGCTTTAAAGGATCATTCTGGTCTCTTACAACTTGGGTCTTGTTTTTGTAGTTTTGGCCTTCATAAATAAAATTTGTTCTTAAAAAGTGGATTGCTGAGATCTAAGAACAACACCACTCCCACGCTATTGTGTATATATTTTTCTCTGTTACTGTATTCATAGTTTAGCATTATGTCACAGCATCATCTTGACTGCTGTTTGTTCATATCGGAAGGCAGCTGACAAATCATTATTGCTATAACACCATATGGGTCATAGTGTCAAACACCATCTCCCATCTAAAGACAGGTCCCATGACATGGTGCTCTTAGGATGCTTTTATATAGACCTTAGTGGTCCCCTAATACTGTATCTGAAGTCTATCTGAAGTTTCTTTTATATAGACCTTAGTGGTCCCCTAATACTGTATCTGAAGTCTCTTTTATATAGACCTTAGTGGTCCCCTAATACTGTATCTGAAGTCTCTTTTATATAGACCTTAGTGGTCCCCTAATACTGTATCTGAAGTCTCTTTTATATAGACCTTAGTGGTCCCCTAATACTGTATCTGAAGTCTCTTTTATATAGACCTTAGTGGTCCCCTAATACTGTATCTGAAGTCTCTTTCCCGAAATTCAGCCATGGTGCAGAACTACAGCCACTAGAGCCAGTCCCACAATGAGCTTTCCTTAGGCTGGGGGAACTCATATTAAGGTAAAAAACCTCATAAAGTGAAGTTTTCTTGCCATTGGACCTTTAAAGATAAGTCATATGTAAAGACGGGATCTTGCAGGGTCACACATTGCAAGACTACACCTAGATTCTTTTGAAAAATATAACCAAGCTAGGCAGCTACCTCTAGCATTAGCTGGGAACTGGAGTGAAAGTTTACAGATGTTCATTCATTCCGATATTGGAAAATAGTCTGCGACAGTGGAATCGCTTAAAGAGTCATTTGGTGTAAGGGAGGCATAAGAGGGCACAGACAATTCCAGGATCACTATGTCTTACATAAAAAAATAATGATAATATCCACTTTTATATAAAGTAAACACATTTGAAACATGTGTGGTGTCAATGACGCGTACTTGAGCTCATACTTGAGTGCTGTGCGTACGTCAGACATACAAAGTGGGGATCCAGTGGTGTAGATGATCAAGATGAACTGTTGGCTTAAAGCTGTCTGTTTGTGTTTCTTAACACCTGAGACTTTGCTGATTTCACCATGTTCCTAAATGGGTTGAGTATGTTATCATTACTAATAGAAATGATGGCCAAAACAAAAAAAAAAAAAAACACTTTCAAGTTGTATCAAAATGATCTTTTAACTTTCCTGTGCTCTATATGTGCTGAGCTATAAAGCTAAGTGATTTAGCAGATCAAATATTTGGGGACCGTACTGTGAATTTCAGTCCAAACTATGAGAAAATGTCTCATTTCCATGTGTGTAAAGTGAGCCAGCAGCCCGTGCTCAGACTATTAATGTCTGGCAATTCCTGGAAACTTGGAAAAATATGTGGAATTTGAAAATGGCAGACACATATTCCTTTCTCCGTCACAGGCAGCAAATATTCTGAATACATCTGTCCAAAGGGTTATTCAGGATCAGTTGATTATATGAATCACTTCCTACACATCCCTGTTTGAATAACTTTGGCTTGTGTAGTTGCTGAAAAAAAGCTCACGTGCCTATCATATCGGCCTACTTCCTGGACACTGGCCCCCTAAAGGAGATCTCCACAGATTGTACGCATCCGTTTGTGTTTTGTGTCATCTCCTCCTCGTGCCAGTATAGGAAGAGGAAACTGAAATCAGCATGAATGCATACACACTTCCTTAAACAATGTCCATCCTGGTTTAAATTCTTGCTTTGTGTGTTGCATTGTTTGTTTTGGAAACGGGCTAAAAAAAGACTGTTTTCTCTTTTTTTGTATGATTCATTTTGTTTTCTTCCTGTGTGCATATTTACGTGTGTGTGTGTGTGAGACTAAATTGTAATGTGTTTGCTTGTTTTGTGCTTTCCTTTTCCCATGATCCACCCCACTGACCACAACTCCTCTCCATGCTGTCTACAACAACAGCACTAATAACTGCTTTTTGCCGTAGTAGAAGAAGTAGGCATTTGACTTGGGGTGGAGACACAGTCACATTCCTTTGGATGACAATGACAAAGTCACACTGTTAGAGCATCACCCAGAGGGTGCTTTCAGGGTAGTTCAGTAACTTGTGGAATGAGTTGCAGTGGGAAACATAACCTGCAGTGAAAACAGATTGGGGCCATAGAAATACAATTCTATTTCTATATCTGGGGCCCTTAGTACAGAAACTTAACTTGCAGATCCTACCTTAACTGCTTGGTAGTCTCTGACCGGTCTGCTATTGCTTGAACCACTATAGAAACACATGTGTATAGCACTTTAGATATTGCCCTTCCATCACTGACTTCATCAGCCTTTTCTTATCATCTTAACAACTGCCATAACATATTCGTCAAACTTCTAATAACAATATGAGCAGCAGTCTTCGTGAACGCAATATAACAGCAACAATGACTGTCACATAATTAATTATAAAAATAATGGTCACAATGTTAAAATAATAACAGCACTTAACTCACAGCAAAATGTACCTGTTTGGTTTTTTAATGCAGGCTGATAATAATAAGGTAAAAACCACTGCTGAGTGAACAGAAAAGGCTCCAGGATTAATAAATCCAGGCAGTTAGCCTGGTCGGGACCTGGCTAACTGCACAGAATACATCTACATGGTAATTTAGGTGCCTCTGCTTTGGTGAAACCGAGTCCGGTTTCCGGAAGCTATAGAGATTGCATTGCAATGCCGGACGACTTAACATGAAAGTCCATCAGAGCGATATGGGCGACTGTCAACCAGACTGAAATCGCCTGGTACTCTGCATAGCAGACTTAAAGCTGTGGATTATCAGAGGCAGGATGAACTGTCTTGAAGATATGAATACTATCAATAAGAATAGTGGTGATAATTATATTAATAAAAATAAAAAATAAAATGTATTAATGTTTTTTAGGAGGGCGGCGCCCTATTGCCCTCTATTTGGCCAGCTGCCCCTGGGTTGTCATCTCAGATAAGCAATAAAAGAAAATCCGCGGAGTGGCAAATGGTGACCAGGGCGGTGAATGCACCGAACCATGGCAGAGAAAAAGCTCTGATGTCGAAGTGCAAACCAAGAGAAATAAACAACAACAAAAAAAAGCATGAGCAGAGCCTGGTGAAGGAAAGAAACATATTGACACTCTAAACACATACTTCTTAGAGGAGTAAATATACACACATACATACACACGTATTGTATATATGAATAACAATTGATGTATTTAGAGACAAATATTGAAGCGGGTGTGTCTACAGGAAGTATTAGCATGGAACTGCACATATGTATAACATTTTATATATAGATCTATTTTTAACTTTTATCTCTTCTTTTCTTTCCTTTAAATAAATGACTTTATTTTATTTATTACAGACAAATTGATTGATAAATTAAATAAGATTCACTTACTTTCTTCTTATGTACATGAACTATGTGTGTGTGCATATGTAGGTATGCGTATGAGTATGTATATAAGTAAAGTATATGTCTGTATGTATACACACGGACATGGAGAAAATTATTGGAGACAGAGAGATAAAAAAACAGAGGACAATGAAGAGGTGTATAAATAGACAGAGCTCATGGCATTTTGCTTATGTCATTCCAATGAGGCCATTTGAGTGAATGGCAGACCTGTGTTCCTGTCTGTGAGCCATGACACTAATTTCTTCTCATGTATGAATAGACTCACTGAAGGACAGAAAATGAAGAGATGTGCTGGAGGTAAATGTGAGAGAGAATATGGGGAGAGATGAAGGGCACTTAAGACGATGGAGCGAAGAAAAAAAGAAACCGTCCCTTCTTTTATCGTTGTCAAGGAACAGGTCAGCTGCCTCTTTCGATTCCTTTATCGGTTAAACTTACACGCCTTCATCCATCTCCCCACTTCAAGCCGCTCATTTACCCAAGAATGGCAATGAAGGATGGCGAGCCAGAGATGAATGCAAAGTGATGTAGGGAAGAAAATGGATGAAAGAACACGGAGGGAGGAAAGAGTGACACAGAGGCAGACAGAGAAAAAGACAAGTCATGGGCCAATGAGCACAAACTCAAACTGTGTGGATTCTAAGTGAAAGGGAGGATGAATGGCCGTGATACAACACGCTGACACACACACACACACACACACACACACACACACACACACACACACACACACACTCAGAGTAATGTGCCTGAGGTCTAACAGGGTTAGACTTATATAACTGGCTAAAACCAATATGTCATTGTGTGTGCTCTGAACAAAAATGATTGCTGATTCAGATATCACCTTAAAAGCAAAATTGGTAATTAGTTCAGATCACTGCAGATCCTCACATAACTGTGGAGGATTTCTTTGCTTATCAATTTCATCTGGCTGTTTTGGAACGTATTACAACTAGCAACAAGCTTAACAATCACAATGCACAAGACAAGAGGTTTTAAGTTAGAACGCTAAAGTAGCTGATTTTCACCCCGTCTGAAGCGAGTCATCCAGTGGAGATTTACACGCTGGTAAATGCCGACCTCCAGGGTCCTGGCGCCGATCATCGGCACGTACGGCAGTACAGAAAATCCGCAAACTTTCCCTTAAGTTACCAGCTAACGCTAGCGGTAGCTAGCTAGCTGGTTGGCTGGCAGAAAGCTGAACAATGCGGTTTCTGTCGTGGTCTTGGAACAATGGACCAGCTCTTCACTGTCCTCACAATCCTGGAGGGAGCCTGGGAGTATATGCCCATCCGGTCTACATGTGTTCTTGTGGCTCTGGAGAAGGCCTATGATCGGATCCCCCCGGGAGATACTGTGGGAGGTGCTGTGGGAGTATACATACATAACATCTCTCTCCCTCTTCCACACACACACACACACACACACACACACACACACACACACACACACACACACACACAGTTATTCACACATGCACACATACGGTGGATGCAGGAAAAACCGGAGACGAGTCGGTAATTACCCAATTACCTAAATTGAGGACAGCTACGGTTGTTACTGTAAGTGCAATGATAAGTTAAAGGCCAATATACTTTATCAAAGTGAATGTGTGTCCCAGACCATGAAGAAAAATTAAAGAGGCGCTATGCAGTTTTGGCCATTTCTTCGCTTTTTGTTTGCAGGTTTCTCTATAGAGCTCCCCCCTACAGATTCAGAATAGATATTTGGCAGCTCCTATGTTTCCTCGTGTCTGACTCCTCACTCGGTCAGTCCATAGGCGCGGGAAGTAGGGGTGCTGGGGGAGCTGCAGCACCCCCTGTTGGTGGCAGCACCCGTTGTTGGCAAACTGCGATCAAGCCCGTATTACCCAATGGGCATTAATCATTATGGTGATAATTATCCAATCAGAATAAAATAAAAGTTGTTTAATGTAATGATTGGGAGAAGGCCGCATGCACTGTGTAGATTGGCTAAAGATAAAGGTGGGTGGGCATAGAGCAGGTTGTTTACATCGCACTGATCCAAGATCAGCTTTCTAAGAACGAGTTGAGATTGAAAGGGTGGAATTAATTTGTAACTGATCCCCGGTCAGATTGGGTTGTATCAGCGAGTGAAAGTGTGGAAAAGAGAGAGAAAGAAGCGGCTGCTATAAAAAATGTCCCGCTAATAAATAGCTTTTTAAAAAGAGCTGGGAATGAGGAAGAGGAGGATGTCGAGGAGCTAGCCAACGTTAGCTTGGAAGAATCGCTGCCTTCTACCAGCTACACTCAGCCACAGCTAACGGTGGCTAACGTTAACTTTAGCGAAGTTGTTGTGGGAGATGAGGCCGGTCATCAGCATTACAGAACAAGGTAATGGCCCCTCAGGTACCATCATCTCTGAAGACCCTGCACTACGGGGACCGATTACAGAGACCGTCCGGGAGGAAGTTATACCCAGAGGGATATTAGCCTTTCAGAATCGGTGGCTAAATGTCCAGCATCTCGGAGGGAGAACGAGGCTGGCGGCAGAAAGACCCGCTCTCTCACTAACCCGACACCTTCACAACGGGGAAACGGTACCACGGGAGTGGATTCTAGATCACTGTCCACCGGAGACATTTGTTGCGTTGCCTGGAAAGTGCTCCCAACACACAGCAGTGCATGTGTAGTAGGGGTTAGAGAGCTGCTGAAGGAGCTGGACTTTGAGGATTTGATCTGCGACTTTGCAAAGAAAAAGACAAGAAATTAGAACTTCTAAAGGTAAGAGCTATTACGCTATCTGTAAATTGACTAGGCTAATATAATCTATTGTGACCGTGTGACCAGATAATGTACATATTTTGTTTAGTTTATTGAAATGCCATGCATATCGGACGTATTGCATCATCATTTTGTGATGCTGCTGTAGGCCTGTATGAGACAGTTGTCAAGTGCCGTAGCCTATATGTTGGCTTTTGCAGTTTGTGAAGTTGCAGCTGACTAAGTGACTTATTATTTTACAACCTGCACTCAGCTGTGTTGTGTGATGGCATTGTTGTATCTTCAGTCAATCACGTTTCAGAATTACTATTGTGCTTTCTGCTTGGGTGATTTTTAGTGAATACTATATCGCCATAGTCTTGAGCCATACAACGCTTTGGTATGATTTAATTAATTGTAACACTGTCTTGTGATGTGTGAGTAAGATGGCAGTACTTGGTTTATTGAACTGGAAAGGCATACTTGATGCCTGCTCAGCTGGACTAGTCATTCATCTTTTTCTTTTGTTATTTTTTATTCGATAGTGACAGTGGATAGACAGGAAAGGGGGAAAGAGAGGGAATGACACGCAGCAAAGGGCCGCAGGTCGGATTTAAACCCGGGCCGCTGCAAAGGAATCTGTTGACCAGTAGTGATTGGCATGTGATTTAGTGCCCATTTAGTTCGCTGTGCAGTACGCACCGTATGTAGCCTACTTCATGGAGGGAGGGGGAGGCAGCACCCCGCACCCCCTGCTGAAAATGACTTCCCGCGCCTCTGGGTCAGTCTGCCGTTTCCTCTTTCTCTGTTCCTCCGACAATGCTTTCCTAGCTTTCTGTTTGTCTTTAGCCGGCTCAGCCATGACGATAGTGTGAAAAACTCCATCGCTACCTTGTTAGCCGGTTCCTGAATGGGCGTATGTGTGCAGTGCTGTGGAGCAATTAGTTACATCACGAGACCTGATATCACGCGATACTTCCTGACGCTGAGGCCGGCGACTTGCCGGCTGAAAGTTGCCACGGTGGTTTTTCCTGCTCACAGGCGCTAGGGGGGCAGCGAGACGACCACCATTCAACCCGAAAAAAGTCATATAACCATTCCAATGACTCCGAAGCTGTTCAGTTAAGGTAAATTAAGCAAAAACTTAACTTTGTACAATGTAAAAATCAACCAGCCACAGACATATGTTCAAATTTGATTCATTCAATAAATTATTATTTTGTGTCATAAATCCACCAGCCATTTCATATTAAACCAGCATTTGCAGAATTCTGAGCCTTTTTGGTAAGGTTACTTGGAACAACCAGAGTAGTTTAAGTTCCCTGACACAAGTGTCCTTTTATTTTTAAAGAAGTATTCAAGTAAGTAAAAAAGGCCGCGAAATCCTCGAGGTCTGACTCTGACTACTAGAAAGAGAAATTGGTTAATAAGTCCAATTATGAGTGAAGATGTTTACCCATTTTGCATCCTCGGCTTTGCTGAAGATAATATTGCCCATTTACACTTTCTCATAATGATGCCGGTGTATACAGTTGGATAAGGACAGGATCAGTAAGAACATCCCCTCAGTCTGGAGGACACAATCATATTTCTCATTCTCTGTGGCACAACGGAGAGAAGAAAAGTAGGTCAGGGCGTTATGGGGGATTAACTAGGGTGTGTGTGTGTGCCCTTCATCATCATATCACCATATGTATATAGACTAAATGTTGGCACAAGCTTAAGAAAAATAAAGAAAGTCAGCTAAATACATCGTGCTTTAATGGTCATCATTTAGAGGGATTGTTGGTTAGTTAGTAGTCCAGGTCACTGTGCAACTCTACTGTGCATCACAGAGACTCAACAAGTCTAAGGACCTGGTTAAATTGAGGACCTGGTCAAACTGAGGTTAGAAGAGAATAGTTTTATCTAATATTATGCATCATCATATATGCTTCAGTAGATGACTCATCAAGGAAAATTCTGGTATTTTGACAGTGACGCAACGTCTCACACAACCTCAGTAAACCAGCTCGTGCAGATGAATAGGCAGCTGTTTGGTTAGCCAGCAAGTTTTCAACAAAGTACACGTCTACGCAGTTAGCTACTCCAGGGGGCTAATGACTGTGTTTACTCAGACACAAGCATTTGAAATGATCTGTGCAAGTTCATTTGGAAAATTTGAGCTACTGCCCTGATATGTTGTTTTGCAGGATTCCACATTTCCCAAACATCTAGAACGCAGGTGGCGACTGAGAACATAGCATGACATGTTACTCAGAATGGCCACAATTATGAGATCAAGCCACAACTTTCCTTTAAATTTGCCATGTTTGAGTGACATTCTCAGAATTTTCTCTCAAAATATTATGTTATGACCTTATTCTCACATATCTAATCTCAAAACAGTGTATGTAGTACTTTAATATAAATTTCAGGGTGGAGCTCCTTAAACACTTGCATCTCAAAGACATATTTAAAGTGACTCACTTTTATCTAAATTTGCAGTTGATGGTGGAGCACTTAATGTAGGGACATACATAACATCTCTCTCCCTCTTCCACACACACACACACACACACACACACACACACACACACACACACACACACACACACACACACACACACACACACACAGTGCCCCAGTGAACTCAGGGATGCGTGCCAAGGAAACAGCATGGACCAGCTTTCTGTCAGAGGGCTATATCGCTCCCTGTAGGGACAAGAGGAAACAGCTTCTCTTTCTCTGCTCCGGTGGGGGAGGGGGGGGGGGGCGGTGAAGGACAAATAAGGAATGAAAAGTTAAGGGTAAATGCCTTCTTAGAATTAGAACGACTACAACTACATGTTGAAGATATTGCCGATTTTGTCTTATTGTATAATTCACGATTTTCTGATCTTGGTTGTAAAGTTAAATGCAATAGTGCAGTGCCCTTTCAAAAGAGAACGGACCGATTGTTTGGAGACCAAAACTCCCCACACCAGGGGATATGGGGGCTCTGGGGCCCGCACCTGTCACTGTGGGAATAGCATCTCGAGCAAGGCTCTACGCCAGGTCTGTGCGAGTTGCTCGGGGCTGGAACATGCCCGACAGGCGATCAATGTTCCCGGCTCGTGTCGACACTTGTGCAGTGTTTACCCTTAAGAGTCTCCGCAGACGGCTAGCACGCCAAGCTAGCCTATCTAGATACAACCATTAGAGGAGGCTATCGGTGGCTGGGGCTACCTATCTCTGTGTTCGCAACCA
The DNA here is from genome assembly GCF_004354835.1 of Perca flavescens. Lineage (NCBI taxonomy): Eukaryota > Metazoa > Chordata > Actinopteri > Perciformes > Percidae > Perca > Perca flavescens. Next base: position 25,982,585 of record NC_041345.1, on the reverse strand, counting down.
CAAGGAAGTGGTTGAACTGGACTCGCGGGAGGGGGGTTAAAGCTGGATTAACCCAGGCCTGCTGTGGTAAAGGAGAACGCCAGGTCCTGTTATGAAGGCAAAAGGTTGCCCCTGGCTAAGAGAGTGTCGAAGCAGCTTATCCCCATTTTCTCCCCATCTTCCCTGAGCTGCTAACCGATGTGGCACGACCAGGATAGACCCCCCCCGTATTGTGGCAGAAGGCTGAATTCCAGCGCCTCATCCGTTGACTGTGTGTCGTCCCGAAGCCCCACACTGTTGACACTCGAGGGTGAAAATGTGCCGTTACCATTGGCTCTATTGGGGGCATATGCAGGACCTCCATCTCCACACAGTCGAGGCCATCTAAGTTGGACCAGTTTTGGTCGGCCCTGAGCGGGAAGGCTTACAAAGTTATGTTGAGGCTGTGGGGATAATGGCAAAAATGGATTTTGTGGTGTTGTGGTGTTGTCGGCAGTTGCTGAAATGTAACTAATAAAGTAACTTGTAATCTAACTTTGTTACTTTTAAAATCAAGTAATCTGTAAAGTAACTGTGGCAACACTGCACGGGACCCCAGCTCCACTAGAGGAAATTCCGATAACTTGCGCCTCAGTGTCCAGCACTGCGCGGTCCACGCCACAGGGAAGGCGTTGGGACCCATGGCTCTTTGGGAACAGGCGCGGTGGCTCAACCTCGCCAACCTGTCGGACCTGTCGTTCCAGAGGGTATCTGACGCAAAATGTTTCTAAACTTAAAAGGCGTGTTTTGGCCTGTGTGCGTTTGTAGTGCTTACTCCTTACACAATTATTTGAAGTATATATTATGTACAATAAAGCGTGGCTTCGAGAGGTTTCTTCCAGGCCTTGGCTAGAGAAAAAAACTACCATGCATTTGACTTGACTCAACTGAACTGAATTTTAATTGGTGCCACTTCATTCACTTACTTCAAGACACTGGCCAGTATTCCACCTCAGTCTTACATTAGATTGGATCACGTGCTATTTTCAGGCAAAACATTTTAACAAAGAAGTCTAGATACAAAAAAGATATTAAATTCATTTGACAAATGAATGTCCAATGATCCAACAAGAATGCTTTGTCTTGTGATTCCTGCAGCAGATTCTTCTCTCACATCCTGGAGGTGAAGTCCACTCTCCGGACCAGAGACCTGTTCACCTCAGATACAGAACGACAACCTACACACACACACACACACACACACACACACACACACACACACACACAGAATGGAGAAAAAGAGTTGATAGGTGGGTGTTTCAACAGGGTAGATGCCGTGTGTGTGTGTGTGTGTGTGTGTGTACCTGACAGGGCCATAGCCAGATGCAGCTCCTCTTTCAGAAGTTCCAGAATCTCTATGACTCCCTGTTCCCCCTGGACACACAACACACACACACACACACACACACACACACACACACACACACACACACACACACACACACACACACACACACACACACACACAACACACACACACACCATTTTGCTTAGCTGTGTGTCACATACGTAGAGAATGTAGTTTTTGAAATTACATTTAGATAGTCTGTGGTTTTTAATATAAACCGTCTTTGTTTTGTTACGTGCCAAATGACGTTAAGGTCCAAAAACACACATAAAAAGCAAATGTAAATTGAAATGATCTTATGGCATCAGAGTGATTAGGGTTGGGACTCTCAGCCCCCCTCCTGATTAGGGCTCACCTGACAGGCGAGACCCCACAGCACTGGTCGGCCGATGAAGACAGCCTTTGCTCCCAGAGCTAAGGCCTTAAGGACGTCCGTCCCTCGCCGCACTCCTCCGTCCATGAAGACATCACAGCGACCCTGCACTGCCCTCACTACCTCCTCCAACACATCTATCTACACACACAGACACACACACACACACTTACTGTACTTCATATTGATATTACATTTAAAAGGTATCTTTATGTTACTGTCAACAAATCCCATGGAAAAAAACAAAAACACAGACAAGTAGGGTCTGTCGGTAATTTGGGGATTTTTGTCCAATTGATCTTTAAAAAATGTCAAAAGTGTAGACAAAAACCTAAAAAAAAGGTCCCAAAAAATGTCAAAAACGTTACATCAAAAGTGTAACAAAAAAAAGAAAAACAAAATCAAAAGCATCAAGTGCCAACTCAATTCCTGACTGGCCAACAGCAGATTCAAATCAAAGGATTTATGATACGATGAGTGGGTTGTTAGGTTTACTTTTTTTTAAATCTGGGTCGACAAAATGAAAATTTTGCAGTTGCTTTTGATCGTAGCTTGGCTATTTTGAAAATAGCTGTTTTGTGCACAATGTTGTGTGTCGTGCTAGTGACGGTTCTCTGTGACCAATCAGTGGTCGTCAGTATTTTAACTCTACCTTCTAGTATTGTCTCAGCTCGCCCAACCTCAACTGAGGTGGTACCAAAAAATGTACCAAGTACTATCCACAACCAAAAAAAGAAGAGTCGAGTCGAGCTGTGCCAGTACAATGCAGTGGAAATGAGTAAGTTAGTAGTCCAAAGTGTGCAGCCGCGCTAGCTGATGGTTTTGAGGTGGTAGGACTAGGGATGGGGATCTGTACTTTTTATTGATATTGATACCATTTTCGAGACTGCTTAATGATCCGAGTCCTTATCGATACTTTTCTATTATTTGGTGGGAAGACGAGACGACAAATTCTTAATCTTAACCAAACTATTGTTGCTTTTATTGCAAAAACTGTGAGTCTGTGACTGTTTGATTTCTGATTTCAACATTACGTATGAGAGCAGTAGCATAACCTTTGAGAAGAGTACAGTATCAGCAAAAAAATGTCAAACCCAAAATTAACAACAACAAAGAAAATAAATAATATGCATATATAAAATAAACATTACGCTTTACACAAAAAAAAGAGAGAAGAAACAACAGCTCTTCTGAACATTGTTCTGCAGAAACATTATAAGTCGTGAATCAAAGATGCAGTTTTTTGTCATATACGACAAGCTCGGGCCCATATGGTTAACAAGCTGATTAAGTGCTCTCGGTAGCCAGTCTTTTTAATGATTTGGGGTGGTTGCCCTTTATGTTTAAATATGGAAATTATGCATGATCTTGTTAAATATGTCAACATTATTTTTTTATTTTGTTGACATATTGGAGTCAAAGGTTTTTACGGAGGGGATTTGTGATATCTCCTTTTATCACCGCATAAATCAGAATATGGCATTAAAAATCAATTTTCGCCATGTTTTGAGGTATGAGATGTTACATAAATTAGGCTACGATTGATATCCGAACAAACCCCTCTGTAAAAACCTTCAGAATATAGATAGGAGTGAAACTGGAAAGTTTGCTATGTAAGTGCTACTGAAGTGTACATTTCTGACTCAGTCTGAGAAAAACCTATTTTCAGAAAATGGGCTTTAAATAACATAATAAAATACATTATATAAAAAATAATATGTATCAACATGAAACTTCCCCAGTTAATTACTTACATTAAGACATATATTTTTGTATTACAAGTTTACAAATATTATGTTTAAATATGCAAATGAGGCATTATCTAATGTTAATTTGGTGAATTAGGAGAACTTTGCAGGTGCAAATAGACAATGTGGTAAAATAAACACCTAAATGTGTATTTGGGATGGTTTTTATTCCCCCAATAGTCTGAAAGAAGACATGCTCCAGAAGGAAAATAGCCCAAAAACTGATGGTTTTGCCTGGGGTGTTTCCCCTTAAATGACATGACTCGTCTCTTGAGATATAACATTACATGATTGTTAGTCTTGATAGCAGTATTGATAAGCTCGGACCTTATTGATTTCTTTGATTTGAGAAATTTGGAACCGGTTCCTAAAAGAACAGGGTCTCGAGACCCACCCCTAGGTAGGACGAGTGAAGTGGATGGAATAGGAAGGCCAAATGATGACAGGAGTGACACTGACACACACACAGACACAGACACACAGACACACACAGACACACACACACACACACACACACACACACACACACACACACACACACACACACACACACACACACACACACACACACACACACACACACCGTAGCAGGAACCCCATCCAGCTGTCGAGCTCCGTGATTGGATACCAGGATGCCATCGACTCCGTAGTTTACAGCCTGGACAGCATCATCACCTGACCACACACACACACACACACACACACACACACACACGTTCAAGTTCATTTTGAACCAGAAAAATACTGATTTTTGATGTTTTCAGAGATGTATTGGCAAAGCTAATTATTAGCTCTGCCACAAGTGTCCAAATGAAGCTTCATGAACCATTGTTTATATTTGTCGACCCCACTAGATGGCGTTGTTGGTTTACAGAAAAAGTCTCAAGAAATGATAATTCAGTCTACTTTCAACCCTTTGATGAACAGAGACCGCCATCTAGTGGGCTCCGAAAATAAAGATGCTTTTCTTAAAGGTCCCATGACATGGTGCTCTTTGGATGCTTTTATATTGACCTTAGTGGTCCCCTAATACTGTATCTGAAGTCTCTTTTATATAGACCTTAGTGGTCCCCTAATACTGTATCTGAAGTCTCTTTTATATAGACCTTAGTGGTCCCCTAATACTGTATCTGAAGTCTCTTTTATATAGACCTTAGTGGTCCCCTAATACTGTATCTGAAGTCTCTTTTATATAGACCTTAGTGGTCCCCTAATACTGTATCTGAAGTCTCTTTCCCGAAATTCAGCCTTGTTGCAGAATTACAGCCACTAGAGCCAGTCCCACAATGAGCTTTCCTTAGGATGTGCCATTTCTGTGTCTGTAGCTATTGAGGAGGAGAGGGGGGGGTGCAAGGTGGAGGGTGGGGGTGTGACCTTGACCAACTGCCACTTTGCTTGTTTGAAAGCCATGATGTCTCTCTCTCATGGGTGGGCCAAATTCTCTGGGCGGGCAAAGCAGAGAAAGGGGAGGTAAATCTGCTCCTTATGACTTCATAAGGAGAAGATTCCAGATCGGCCCATCTGAGCTTTCATTTTCTCAAAGGCAGAGCAGGATACCCAGGGCTCGGTTTACACCTATCACCATTTCTAGCCACTGGGGGACCATAGACAGGCTGGGGGAACGCATATTAATGTTAAAAAAACCTCATAAAGTGACATTTTCATGCCATGGGACCTTTTATCTACAACACACAAACTTAGTTGTACATACCATATAGAGTAACTCCTTTTATTGTAGGTGTAAGATAAAGCTGTGTGTGTGTTTGTGTGTGTGTGTGTGTGTGTGTGTACCATTAAGTACTCCTTTCACAATCACAGGAAGGTGTGTGTGTTTCTTCAGCCACGTGATGTCGTCCCAGCAGAGAGTGGGATCTATCGCTTTGGCAACATACACCGCCAAACCACTGTCATCGCCATAGTTTCCCTCAGAGAAAGCCATGGAGGCTGATGAGAAGTTAGACATGCTGGACACACACACACGCACACACACGCACACACAATAAATCGTTAGAGTGGGACACACTCTGCTGCGGTCTCCGTGGTGCAATTTGGGAAGTGAGCACATTTTCCTCTGCTGTTGCTGTTGTGTTTGGTTCCTACCTCAGGTGTTGGGGCAGTTTAAAGCGGTTGCGCATGTCATCCCATCTCCTCCCCAGGTACGGCGTATCCACAGTAACAAAGATAGCTTTATATCCCGCCTCTTCTGCCCGGCGCACCAATGACAGCGTGAGCTCTCTGTCTTTATAGATGTAAAGCTGCAGCCACAGGATGCCGTCTAGCGAGGCTGTCATTGCTGACATCACTTCCTCTATAGTGGAGGTGGCCCAGGAGCTCAGCATCATCCCTGTGCCCACTGCTCGGCATGCTGGGTAGACACATTATATCACGGGTGTTAATGGTCTTTTCTGGAGTGGTTTAAAAGAGGACTCAAGAAAACTTATGAACAGATTATTATTATTATCATCATTATTATTATTATCATCACATATTGAACATGGACTGCTCCATTGATCTAGAACTCTGAAAACCTCCTTATTGGAATTCAGACTTATACATTCAAGCCTGATCACATACCTTAGAAAAGGAATGATTTGTTTTCTTTGCCTTTTATCATCCTTAATAATGATAGAATATTAACACAATTAACATTGTGATTGGGTCTATAGTATCAAGTTCTATATTCTATTACCGTCTATTCTCAAAATTCAATTGTGTATTCCCAAGTCCCATTCTATTTCCAAGTCATTCCCATTATATATATATATATATATATATATATATATTCTAGATTTCGTAGTTCCATTCTATATCATTTTAACTGGAGATTCCTAGTTCCACTCTATATTATACAATACTATCAAAAATGCAGTGAGCAGAGTTGATTGGTAGTAGACTGGAGAAGCGTGAGTTGTTGATTGGCTGGAACGTGGTTTGTTATATTTCAGTGCACAGCCTGTGCACCAAAATAGGGGCACCTTAGTGCACCTTTAAGTTACATTGGGTATTATTCTGCATTGCTTTACTTTACTTTATTCCCTAATGCCCATTCTTTATTTCCAATTTACATTCTGTATTCCCAGTGTGTGTGTGTGTGTGTGTGTGTGTATACCTCTTGCAGTAGCTGTCTCTCCCTCAGCATGAGCCATCCTCTGCATTGCTGTGGCTGCAACACAGATAGGCATGCTCAGCTTCTGGCCCAGCACGGAGACAGAGAGATCCACTGTGGACACATTCCTCAACACCCGAGGGAGAAGAAGCCACCTGTGTGTGCGCGCGCACACACACACACACACACACACACACACACACACACACACACACACACACACACACACACACAAGGTGCCACCAGGTTCCATAGGTATAAGATCACTCTTATTAATTGTTTAATCAAACATTTGATCTCACTGTGTCCTCAGTGCAGTGCAGTGTGTGTTTGTACGGTATACAGTGGCTGAGAGACAGTTGGACTATGGCCTTATGCTGTGGCTGTGTGTAAAACACTGAGCACAGCAGAGCTGCTGTAATCATTAACCTGCTGGATGCTTCATCAGCCCTGAGCCTCTTCTTCTTCGTCTGGACTTGTGAGGGGCTTCTTACTCAGTTTACACAAGATAAAGACCAGACCCTGAGGACTGTTTCTTTTTTGGTCATACCCCTTCGTACCTGTATATCTCCACATACACTAACACAGGGGGGTCTTCAACGGCTTTTAGGCCAGGGACCCGAGTGAGGGACTCCCTACTGCATATACTGTCTACAACTGAGTTGAATATTAAACTGGGCCGAATGGATGAAAATAAATGGATATTATTTATACATTATGCTTAACATACATTTGGAAGGCACAGTGAACCCTTAAGCTTAACTGTGTGGCTACTACAGTGGCTATCTTACCTATAGTGAGCTTATCTTTAATGTGTAAATCATTGTTTTACAAATAGGCCAATTTATCTTTGCTATTAATATTTTGGATTCATATTAATAAATACTGAGAAAAGAAACTTTCCAAAAATGTTTAACATATTTGGTTCCCCCCCTGCACTAACTGAGGACCCCCTGACCTCTGCTGACATATCCAGGTACACGCACACATTTATATTTATACATATTGTTCAGTAAGGAGTTATTTTTGCAAACCACAGACGGAACCTGCACGTTAAAGCTGAGTGGCAACAAAACAGACCCACAGAACCAGAATTTTCATGTGCGGTAGCCTGCTTTTAAAAACTTAGTCATGTTTTTGCTTGGTTTGTTAAATTCTCGGATGGCTAAGGAACGTTTTGCTGACTTTATGTTGACCAAACTGTAAGTGAGAAGACTACGAGACGTGCGGTGACTCAGTCAAAGATATTTGACTTTTTCAAGAATATAAAAGCATGTAAAAAAACTACACGTCTGGCCTATGATGCGATTCTCATTTTCCAGTGTGGACCCCTTAGTAAAATAGAGTTTGTAACCCCTGGGTTACATAATCTTCTGAAAGAAATTCACCACTAACTTGTTTTTGTCCTACTCTTGTATCAGGCAGACAGTAGCTGGTGCTCAGAGCCTTGCAGATGGCACAAATGTTACAGTACAATGAGTGTGTGAGTGTGTGTGTGGTACCTTTTAAAGGCAGCGACATTGTCAGCCAGTGTGTTTTGCTCCTCAGCTCCTGAGCGGTAGTAGTCATATACAGCTTTAGGAAGAACCTTCTTGGCTTCCTCCTCAAAATCGGACACACAAACACGCAGCCCTGCCATCGCCGTCCACTCCGCACCAGAACACCGAGGCAGCTCGCCGTCTGTCCCTCTGAGTCTGTCCCTCTGACGCTCAGCGATAAGCACTAAGACTAATCATTAACCTGCTGGACCTTTCATCAGCCCCAACCCTCTTTTTTTTTAATCAAGACTAATTTGTTTTTTTAGGTTTTATTGAGCTTCACGGAAATTAATTCTACAATTATGCACAGCATTCTCAGCCCTCTGCCAGCCAGCCTCCATCCCATGGTACAACAACCAAAACCAGCAAAAAATAAATAAATAAAATAATCATGACTTTTGATGGGCTTTCTGCCCTGATAGAAGATACAGGTGTTATGAAGGCCAGAACCATCCCAAAGGACTGCGGGCATCGTAGATTGTGTTTGGACTGTTGCTAGGTTATTAGGTGATAGTGCTGGCTGGTCTGTGAACTTTGAATCCTGATGTCAAAGTGTGTACTCTCAAAATTGCTCGTGTGTGTGTCCAAGACTAGGAAGGAGGCCGTTATCGTAACCAAAGCTGCGATGCGGAACCAAATGTTGATCTCTTCTCCGTTAACATCAGAGAAGTTCCAGCTTGTAGCAGCTGTCCTACCTTTCTACAGGGTATACTTTGTACAGAATCAAGTTATACAACTACCCCAAATGTGCAAACATGTACATTTATCAGACTCAATAATGTTGTCTACACCTTAATGACGTGTTGATGTTAATCAGTGGTTCTCAAACTTTGGGGTCAGGTCCAAGAGGTCCCAAGATAAATGTATTGGTTTTTTTTTGCTGACTTTTGGATAGCTTTCTATGGTGGAAATACTGGATTTTTACCGGTCTTCGTGGCTACTAATGAAACAATGTAAGGAAAGCAGAGTGTTCACAACGTGTCCTATTGAGGCCAGAACCTGAGACGAGCAGCCACAAGACTATGCTTCATTTTAAACTAGAGCATTGTTTTGCAAAATTTAGATTTAAAGCCCCCCCTTTGAAAAGCGTAGATGTAAGTCCCTCCTCTAACCCAACCTCTCCCCGACATGTCGAGGAGTTTTAATCATCTGGTATCCGACTGGATACGGCAAAACTTTAATCTATCAACTAGCTACGCTACCTTCTTTGTTGCTCTGCCTGGTCGTAGCGCTATCCTATTACGTGCAGAGGGAATTTGAAAGACAACCGTTTATCCCGCCCCTCGGATTGAGCCCTGCCAATGGCGAGTTCCCAGACCCAACATCTGGATGTGGGTCTGGCTCGTCAGGCTAATCATCTGGTAGTAATAGTTGGGAACTGTAGTCTGGCTATCACCAGACCAAGCTCAATCTTTTAAGATTGAATATTAGTCTGGGGAGTCTGCTCTGTTATTTTCTACTGCACAAGAAGTGTGGTCAACAGGCATAATGATAAAAATGACTCGGCACGCAATTGGATAGTCTTTCAACCAATCAGACCAACGATCTGGGTGACATGGCCACTTCGGTGGCCGCCATGTTGAATGTAAACAAAAAGCTGCTTGGTTGCTTCTGTATCGTCATCGTGTTAAACCCGCCAATAGCGCGCCAGGTGGATAAGCCAGTTTTTGATTGGTTACCGCCCAATTGTGAACGGAAGCAGGATAGACAAAAACCTACAGGTTTCCAGCCTCAGCTGCAGGGCGGAATCAAATTGCCGGCAGATCGGGCTGGGTTTACCCGGTCTAGGGGAACTGCTAACAGAAACTTCTTTGACCTAGGAGGAAGAAAAATAAAAAACATCAAGGATGTACAGTTACTGCAGGTTTCTGGCTGCACATAGGTTGTCTGGTGAGCATGCAGTTATGGCATGAATCTAAAATCAAAACTCGACACTTCTCAGTTCCATGTTTATTTGGTATCCAACAAAATCCAATAAAAGCTTTAAGAATCAACATTTTGCACCACCACCACCAAAAAAACATAACTTCTCCCACTAAAAATGTAAAACTAGAAGGTCAAGGTTAATAAAATGCAAGCATTAGGGCTGGGGGAGCGAATATGTATGAGGAAAGCAACATCTTCTGACAGGCAAGTCAACAAAAAGGCAGAAATCTACTCCTACAGTTCCGTTTAAAGGACGGGGGGGATAGTTACAAAGATCAACACAGACTAAAGATGCACACCGAAGAAAAAGAAATCGGACAGAGGTTGTCCCTCGTCCAAGTGACTTCACCTTCACGTGTCCGTTTCTAAGCTCACGAGCCATCCAAAAACTATTTCACATGACAGGACGTTTCACTTTTATCCACAAAAGCACAAAACCTTCCTGAGAAAACAACTCTTTTATTCTGGGAAAATCTTCAAGACAAGTTGTACAAGTCTTTACTGTTTATCAATCAAAGTACAGTTGGACTGTTCTCCACCTTTGTTTCTTTTCATTACATGTTTCAGGTAGAGTCCATGTAGCCTCATGGATCCTGTTAAACCTTTCGTTCTCAGTATTCCTGCCCAACCGTGTAACCCACTGGCCAATCGGAATCAAAATGCCATCGAGGAAAAGATTAGAGAAGAAAAAAAAAAAAAGTGTGGCCATGTTAAGCGGCCCATCCATCGGAGCTCTCGCCCCCCCGGTGAAGTCCCATCCACAGCGCGTCGGCTGTTGGCTTCAAAGGGAAAACGGCTCACTTCCTGCTTCATCCTGCTCTCAGGTGGAGTTTGTTTGGCTCAACAGGATGCAGCGATGTTTATGGGTAACTTGACAGTGAGCAATGCAGGTGAGGGGGGGGGAAGGTATTTCTAAGTCGAGGGTGAGGAGGCCTTTGCCCTCCTCCCCCCCTTCCCCGTTCAGCGCTGCTTTGACTGGTCAAAACCCGGAAAGGAAGGCGGGGGCTGCAGCACTAAGCGTTGTGTTGGCCCGATCGCCGGTGGTTGGGGGGATTGTGGTTGCAGCGGTGCTACGAGGTCGCTGCCCCAGATTGGGTGCCCAGGAGTTTGGGAGGGCGGACTAAGCGTCCGCTTCCCATTTCCTCCCCCCAAGGGTGGCCTGGTGCTGCTGTTCCGACACCCCAGACCCGCTGGACTCTGGTGGATCTCCAAGCCTTCGCTGGACCAAAGACATGAAGCAGCACGGCGTTCACACCCAGGCAGTCCAGCCCTCATACAGCTGGGCCAGGTTGTCCATGTTGGTGGCCTCTTTGATGACAACGTCCACCTGCAAATCAAACAGCACAGCAGCTCAGAAACGCGGCTCGGAACCCGCGCGCCCTTTCCAGCTCACTTACGGGTGTAACTTTAGGTCAGAGGCCATTTAGTCATCACTTCATCACTGGGAGTCACAGCTTTACAACACAAAGAGCAAACACCAGGTGAACATTACCATCCACAACTGCTAATTTAGAGGGTTTTTTTGGGTAGCAGACGCCCGTCAACTGATCATTGACTGACAAGCAGGCAACGGAGTCCCGGTTCAACCGTCCGAGGTGCTCGGGCGTACTGCCCAGCTGCAGAGGTTAGCGGTCGCGCAGCCACTTTCCTGGAACAGCTTGGCGACCGACAAGTCCACAGCTCTCTACTGTGAGCGCCGTGTCTGTCTGTCTGTCTGTCTGTCTATAAATAAGACTGCTTGACTTTGTCAATGAAAACCATGTGTAACAATATATATTAATATTGAGGAGGTGATGCATCGGGATATCGAATCGATTTGAATGGTTGACAGGATAATCGTAATGGAATTGTGACACCAGTTTAGAGTCACACCCTTGGTGCCAATCGGTTAACATTCTCATTGTCAGTTAATCATTAACATCCTTATTACAATCCATTACATTTTACTGTAGTCATGCACACACTGTTATACAGTGCAATCTAAAATTCTAATTCAAACTACTACTTTTCATTGTACCGTACAGGGGACTGACATTTTCCATTGTTGTCCACAGATCTCACGCTTTTAATTAATTAGAGATGTCCCGAGCCTATTGGCTCAAATAAAGCTGATTAAATAACTCTAGCAGGCTGAGGTGGACAGAAGCTCTCAATCAGTACAGTCTGGCCTCTCCAGTGCAGCATTCCACTGTATGCGTGAGTGAAATTTTGTGCGTATGAGGATGTTTAACAAGTATGTAGGTGCACAGACAATTGACTTCAAGTTCAGACTGAGGTTGGCAAAATGTGCAAGCTACGTCACTAATTATCATTAGCCAGAGGAGTGCAAAAAACATTGAGGTAGCAGCTTCTCATTTTTAGCCTGTGCTGACAGTCGCTTTCAAACGCTGCCGGCTGCAGATTGTATCAGCTGACACCAAGTAATGTTAATTCCACGAGTAACTTGACGATAGGCAAAAATGAGACTGTGCTGTTGGCAGGTTTGCGTGCTCTCTGGTGTGTCTAGTAATATGGTGTGACTCCTAATCTCAGCAATGAAGCCAATAGAAATCCTGGCCCAGACTATGAAATGAAGAAAAAACACGGTATTTTTCTTTAATAGCAACTAATATCACATGCTCTTAAAATCAGAGGTTATCTTCACAATGTTTCAATATGAGAAAAATATAAATATGTGTGTATGTGTGTGAGAGAGAGACAGTAGGCTTTATCCTAGCTTAGACTGATGTATTGGTTGTATTCAAACATAAAAACTGATGAGGCTTAAATCTGCTGGGAGCCAGGACGTCTCGAGCGTTACCTGCTCTGTGACACTCATCCTCCTGTTGGGATCGATGTCTCTGCCCTCCAGCTTGGCTTTCACTCTCTTCCACACACTGACTGCGTACGAGTTCCTCTCCTGGACAGCTGTAACACAGAAAAGGGCAGCTTCAGAGAAGTGCAGTGAGGTTAGGGCTGGGCGATAAAACGATAACGATATGTATCGCGATAGACACATAATCAATATCAATAGAAAATGCGGTCGATAAAACGTTCGATAACTTGTTTTTCTTCATCAGAAGAAACCAGAGGTTGTGAATCAAGTTTGGTTGCATGAACAAAGGCACTCGCTCTCTGGTAACCTAGCAACGTAGGGAGTGACACTCTAACAGCCAATCATGTAACAGTATCATGTTTGGTTGCGCCACATCGCTGTCTCGTGTTCTTCAATAACAGAACCGGCGTGGAGCGGAAAGTCAGTGCCGAAGCGAGCGAGGAAATCGTTGATAAAACCATAGACAGTATAAAACAGGAAAAGTCAGTATGGCAGTTTTGGGGATTTTATAAGTCTGACCGTAGTCAGACCAATGTCGTCAGACCGTCGTCCCCACCAACACTGGTACGACCACAAACTTGTTTTACCACTTTAGCCGCGCTCACACTTTCGAGCACAGCCGTATTCGCCATCAACGTCCGACAACATCTGCAGCTGCAACACGGCACAAGCAGCAGACCGCCATGGAGAGTCAGCGCCTTACTAAACACTACAAAGAAATAACGAAGGCAGACATGCTGAGCACTGTCCAGAAGCCAGGTTACCAACCTAGCACTAAACCTGCAGAAAATAGTTCCTTCTCAGGTTTCTTATATTTAGCTAACACTTTGCACTATTTTATGACACTTTATTAAGCATTTCTTACTTATTCGCTAAATTTTGCACCTTAATGTTAAGAGATAATTGTTAAGTGTTCATTGTGATTTTAGACCTGTTTACATTTGAATTATTTGAGTGTTTTCCATGGTTGTGTTGACATTTATGCTTTTATAACTGAGGGGATTATAATCAGAGCAGGGTTAAGTTTAAAATAAAAATGTTTAAATTTAATATATTTTTCTCCTGGTCCTTATTTTAAATAGGTCATAAAAAATATCAATAATTATCGATATCGACCGATATGAAAAACTTATATCGTGATACAGTTTTCAACCATATCGCCCAGCCCTAAGTGAGGTTTCACCACAATCAATGTTACACGTACACTCATGCTGCTTTTCATGCACTTGTTAAGTCTCAAATC